>NW_018396398.1:1061060-1168112 GCF_000003195.3 Sorghum bicolor
CATTTGGTGCGTCCAAAATGGTTTCATAGCCTATGCTGCATTATGTGCAAACCTTGCACCTATCTTGCACTGAATCTAACATAGTCTCCAAACAGACTAAAGCAAGATTTCATATGACACACGTCATCTAGGAGTTCCATCATGTGCGTTTAGATTGATTTGCAAGCATTTGGTATGTTCCATGCAAACCGTGCACCTATCTTGCATCAAGATTAGCATTATCTCCAAACAGACCGAACCGAGCATCCACTTGATCCCCTTCACCTAGGAGTACCAACAAGTGCGTCCAAAAAGGTTTCTTAAACTATGGTGCATTAGGTGCAAACTGTGCACCTATCTTGCATCGAAACTAACAATGTCTCCAAATGGACTGAAGTGAGATTCCATATGACACACGTCATCAAGGAGTTCCATCGGGTGCATCCAAATTGATTTCCAAGCATATGGTATGTTCCATGCAAATCATGCACCTACCTTGCATAAGGATTAGAACTATCTCCAAACTGACCGAACCAAGCTTCCACTTGAGCCTCTTCACCGAGGAGTACCAAATAGTTCGTCCAAAGTGGTTTCTTTGACTATGGTGCATTAGGCGCAAACTGTGCACCTATCTTGCACTAAAACTTACAATGTCTACAAACGCACCGAAGCAAGATTCCATATGACACACGTCATCTATGAGTTCCATTGGGTGCGTCCAATTTGATTTCTAAGCATATGGTATGTTCCTTGCAAATCATGCACCTATCTTGCATCAAGATTAGCACTATCTCCAAACAGATCAAACCGAGCTTCCACTTGAGCCTCTTCACCGAAGTACCAACAGGTGCTTCCAAAATGGTTTCTTAAACTATGGTGCATTGGGCGCAAAGCATGCACATAACTTGCACCGAAACTAACACTTTTTCTAAATAGACCAAAGCAAGATTCCATATGACACACGTCATCAAGGAGTTCCATCGGGTGCATCCAAATTGATTTCCAAGCATATGGTATGTTCCATGCAAACCGTGCACCTTTCTTCCATCAAGATTAGCACTATCTCTAAACAGACCGAACCGAGCTTCCACTTGAGCTTCTTCATCTAGGAGTACAAACAGGTGCGTTAAAAATGGTTTCTTCAACTATGGTGCATTAGGCACAAACTATCCACCTATCTTGCACCGAAACTAACATTGTCTCCAAACAGACCGAAGCGAGATTCCATGACACATGTCATCTAGGAGTTCCATTGGGTGCGTCCAAAATGATTTCTTAACATATGGTACGTTCCATGCAAAATGTGAAACTATCTTGCATCAAGATTAGCACTGTATCCGAACAAACCAAATCGAGCCTCCACTTGAGCCTCTTCAACTCCGAGTACCATCGGGTGCGTCTAAAATGGTTTCTTAGCCTATGGTGCATTAGGCGTATATCGTGCACATATCTTCTACCAAAACTAACACTATCTCTAAACGAACTGAAGCAAGATTCCGTATGAGACACATCATCAAGGAGTTATATCAGGTGCGTCCTAATTGATTTCTGAGCATATCGTATGTTCCATACAAACCGTGAATCTATCTTGCATCAAGATTAGCACTATCTCCAAACAGACCAAATCGAGCATTCACTTGAGCCCTTTGACCTAGGAGTACCCTCGGGTGCGTCCAAAATGGTTTCTTATCCTATGGTGCATTATTTGCAAACCATACACCTATGTTGCAATGAAACTAACACTGTCTCTAAACGAACCGAAGTAAGATTCCATATGCACATGTCATCTAGGAGTTCCATATAGTGTGTCCAATTTGATTTTTGAGCATATGGTATGTTCCATGCAAATTGTGCACCTATCTTGCATCAAGATTAGCACTATCTCTAAACAGATAAAACTGAGCCTCCACTTGAGCCTCTTCACCTAGGAGTACCAACAGGTGCTTCCAAAATGGTTTGTTAGACTTTAGTGCATTAGACGCAAACCGTGCACATATCTTGCACCAAAACTAATACTGTCTCTAAGCAGACCAACGCGAGATTCCATATGACACACGTCATCAAGGAGTTCTATTGGGTGTTTCCAAATTAAATTCTAAGCATATGGTACGTTCCATGCAGACCGTGCATGTATCTTGCATCAAGATTAACACTATCTCCAAATAGACCAAACCGAGCTTTCACTTGTGCCTTTTACCTAGGAGTACGATTGGGTGCGTCCAAAATGGTTTCTTAGCCTATGCTGTATTATGTGCAAACCTTGCACCTATCTTGCACTAAAACTAACACTGTCTCCAAACAGACCGAACAAAGATTTCGTATGACACACGTTATCTAGGAGTTCCATCATGTGCGTCCACATTGATTTCCAAGCATTTGGTATGTTCCATGCAAACCGTGCACCTATCTTGCATCAAGATTAGCACTATCTCTAAACACACCGAACTGAGCATCCGCTTGAGCCCCTTCACCTAGGAGTATAAACAGGTGCGTCCAAAATGGTTTCTTAGACTATGGTGCATTAGGTGCAAACTGTGCACCTATCTTGCACCGAAACTAACAATGTCTCCAAATGGAACGGTGAGATTCCATATGACACATGTCATCAAGGAGTTCCATCGGGTGCATCCAAATTGATTTCCAAGCATATGGTATGTTCCATGCAAACCATGCACCTACCTTGCATAAGGATTAGCACTATCTCCAAACTGACCGAACCAAACTTCCACTTGAGCCTCTTCACCCAGGAGTTCCAAATAGTGCGTCTATGGTTTCTTAGACTATGGTGCGTTAGGCGCAAACTGTGCACCTATCTTGCACTAAAACTTACAATGTCTACAAACAGACCAAAGCAAGATTCCATATGACACACGTCATCTAGGAGTTCCATTGGGTGCGTCCAAATAGATTTCTAAGCATATGGTACGTTCCTTGCAAATCATGCACCTGTCTTGCATCAAGATTAGCACTATCTCCAAACAGATGAAACCGAGCTCCCACTTGATCCTCTTCACCGAAGTACCAACAGGTGCTTCCAAAATGGTTTCTCAGACTATGGTGCATTAGGCGCAAACCATGCACATAACTTGCACTCAAACTAACACTGTTTCTAAACAGAACAAAGCGAGATTCCATATGACACACGTCATCAAGGAGTTCCATCGGGTGCATCCAAATTGATTTCCAAGCATATGGTCTGTTCCATGCAAACCTGTTGACACCATTTTTGGGCACGTGTCCAGGATGGCAGGATAGGGTGGCAGTACGATGCGGGTTGCTGGTAGGGATGGTTGCCGATGAAGGAAAGGTTGAGTGTGACTAAGTCCTCAGGCAGTAATATGGTGCCGATGACCAAGTAAAAGGGTCTGCCGATGACTATGGCAAGGGGATTGCCGATGACGCGAAGGAGGAGTCCGGAAGCTGCCAGTTGTCATGTGGAGGAGTTTCGGTTTGTCACGAAGGATGATTTTATTATTTCCTTAGTTATTCGCATCGTTTTGTATACGGGTTCCGTGTAATTTGGAATTCGAATTCTAATCGTGTCTGGTCGTAGCTCTTTGAGCAGGGTACAAATATAAGCCCTAGGACCTTGTAATCAGGACATCTATCAATCAATCAAACACACGTTTTACTCATATTCCAGCATTTACTTTTCGACGACTTCGTCATACGTTTTCTTTTTACGAGTTCTTAGGAATTCGTCGACTCAAGCTCGGCGTATCCTCAAGTTCCACGTGAGTACCTCTTAGCCGTGACATCCGGGCGCATCGCTGTTGTCAGGACTAAAGTATTCGAGTTATCACCATTGCCGATAGTAAGGTCAAATCGGCTGGCACGCCTTAACGTTTGGATCGGGTATTAGCCCTTTGTGTTTGCAGATTAGTTTTTGCATCAACACATCTTTTGGCACGCCCGGTGGGACAGATTCAAGATCAACATGTCAATCTCTGACCTCGATCAAGACAACGTCATCCCCGTGACGGAAGCTAACCTCAAGGATGAGCAGAAGCAAGCTATTGCCCAAGCCATGGAAGAGTTCAGGCAGCAATGCTTGAAGTCTTTCAGCATAAACAGGAGCGGCGAAGTGGTCCAGAAAGATGCACTGCCGGCACCACGGCAGGACACCTTTGACGCCAATCCTGGCAAGCTTCAAGACATGGTTGATAATGCCATCAATCGAGCGTTGATTAACCAAGCTGGTGTATTGTCTAATACGGTTTTCAACGCCGTGGCAAGAACCTTCAAGGAAGGACAAATCCCGCCGGATTATGTGGGCCCTTCCCATCATCAACCCACGGCACCAGAGGTCACGGCTCCATCGGCTGCCTTGACAAGTGCGAGTGCACAGTCTGTCGTTCCTCCGAGTACATTGGGGACTACTGGCGCACTATCTATGCCGATGGCAACCAACCCACAAATTTCAGTTGGGCAGCATAAACTGACAACAGATATGTTGGCATCGGCAATGTCGGGGTTAACTCTTCCTCCTAACTGGTGGGGTTATGGTATGCCTCCAGAGTTGACGCCGGGAACATCACAGATAACTGACATGAGGGGCAAAACTCCTATGACATCGGCACCTTCCAATGTGCCGGTGAACCAGAGTCCTCGGTATACCACAACTACTACTGCAAGGCCTCACACTGGAAATCCTCAAGATTCAATGTTCCAGATGCCTAACGCATCGGCAGAGTCAATGCTGACGCAACAGAGGCCTATGGCCCAGTCAGGGTATGTCAATTCAACGACGGTACCCAATTACCAATCATCGGCAGCACCTATGCCGATGAACGCTAATAATGGATGGCTTGGACAGCAAGCCTTTCCACAATCGCCCCAGCAGGGTTATCAGACTACGGGGTTCCAGCAAGGGCAGGTTTATCCCGGATTCCAAGGTCAGGGAATTCCCAACCAGCCAATAAATTTTGGACAGCAACTCGGAGGACAGCCAATCAGTGGACAGCAGTTTGGTAGTCCGCAGATTGGAGGACAGGTGACCAATACGATGTTCCATACAGGTCACGTCCCAAACAGACACGTGGAGGTTCGCCACCAAGTGCCACATCCGCAGCCGCCTCATCGGCAAGATGCCGATGATTATTGGGCCGATAAGATTGCTGAAGTAATGAGGGAACAATTTGGGATAAAACCCAAAGTCAACACTTATTCTTATCGGACACCGTATCCTCCAGCGTATGATTTGATACCGCTTCCACATCGGTACAAGGTACCGGATTTTACAAAGTTTTCCGGACAGGACGACACGTCAACCATGGAGCATGTCAACAGGTTCATTATTCAATGTGGAGAGGCTGGTAACAGGGACGAATTAAGGGTTCGTCTATTTTCGTCATCACTGTCTGGATCGGCCTTTACTTGGTTCATATCATTACCTCCCAACTCAGTAATTACTTGGGCCGATCTAGAGAAGCAATTCCACAGATACTTCTTCTCAGGGGTTCATGAGAAGAAGATCACCGACTTGGTTAAGTTGAGGCAACGTAATGATGAGTCGGTTGAGGGATTTGTGCAGAGGATACGAGAGGTCAAGAATAAATGCTATAGCCTGGTTCTGGATGATCGGCAGCTAGCCGATTTGGCTTTCCAGGGTTTGTTGCCACATATCAGGGATAAGTATGCTTCTCAGGAGTTCGAAAGTTTAAGTCACTTGGTGCAGAGGATATCTGATCAAGACATCAAGCCTTTCGAGCCTAAGAGGGCATGGAATAAGAAAGTCTCATTTGTTGATGAAGCAACAAGCTCGGATTCCGATGAAGAACCAGTAATCGGTTTGGCAGAGTGGGTAAAAAACAAGAAGCCGATGTCTTGTCCTTTTGGGCAGAAAGAACCAGAGAAGTTTGCCTTTGACACCGCCAAGGCCGATAGGATATTTGACTTTCTACTTCAGGAAGGTCAAATCAAACTGTCACCTAACCACGTGATCCCGTCGGCAGAAGAGTTGAAGAGGATGAGATATTGCAAGTGGCATAATGCAACTTCACATGACACCAACGAGTGCAAAGTATTCAGATAGCAGCTGCAATCGGCTATAGAGTCAGGGAGAATCAAGTTTGACAGTTCTAAAGCCCAGAAGCCGATGAAGATAGACCAACATCCTTTCCCGACAAACATGTTGGACGCCAAGGGGAAGGCTAAGGTCTTAACATCGGAAACAGCGGAGAAGAGTGCATCGGTAGATCCTCAGCATCAAGTTACTACTGCCGATGCAAGAAGTAAGGGCTTGGTCCAGGAAGGAACTGGCTCAGGAAGGCTTCCTCGATCTGGCATCGTCATAACTCATAGAAGGCCTCGAGAGAGATGGCAACAACGGGAAGATCGGTATCGGCGCCAGCAGGAAGATTATCAACGAGAAGAAGAAAGACGCCGACAGGAGTGGAATCGGCACAGGGATCATTGGAATTGCCCCTTCTTCATCCATTGTTGGGAGGAAAATATCAAGCTCCCTACTGTCAGAGATTGCCCTGAGTGCAACGGTTATGATCGGTACGATAGGAACGATCGGCGTTATCATGATGATGAACGGCGATTTAATGGGCCGATCAGAGGAAGGGCGTCAGTTCATGATCGGCTTGGGGGCAGGCTTAGCGTTCGCGATCGGCTCGGTGACCGTGTCCAGTATTTTCCCAGGAACCAGGAAGAGCTTGAGGAGATGGCTAATGCGCGGGTTCCCGATGAGTTTATATTTTGCAGAGATGCTAACACACATCGTATGGAGTCGAGGGAGAATCGACGCCCGGCAGTAAGGCAAAGGTCACTTCCTCCATGGTGCCCTCAAGGATTAACCAAGACACAGAAAAGGAGGTTGCAGCGAGAAAGGCAGGAGGAGTTAAATAAGGGAGAAAGTTCTGAAAGTCGGCAGCCGGCAGACACTAAGAGGGAAGGTCCATCGGCAGGCGTCAACATGGTATTCATGTTGCCGATGGAGTTTCTTGCACCAGCCAGTGACGATGAGTTGGGATTTTCTGATCAGATAGCGCAGTTGGCTCTGGATCCGATGACGGCTATCTTTGAGAAACCTGCTGATAACGAGAGGCAGCATCTTAAAGCTCTGTTCCTCAAAGGAAGGATTGATGGGCAGCCAATGACTAAGATCCTGGTTGATGGTGGAGCTGCTATTAATATTATGCCATATGCAGTATATCGGAAGCTTGGGAGAGGGGATCAAGATTTGACCAAGACCGATATGATGCTCAAAGACTTTGAGGGAAACGTGTCTCCGGTCAAGGGGGCGATATGTGCAGAGTTGACCATCGGCAGCAAAACCTTGCCGACAACCTTTTTCGTGATCAGCGGGAAAGGTGCCTACAATTTATTATTAGGGAGAGATTGGATTCATGCCAATTGTTGTGTCCCATCTACAATGCATCAGTGCTTGGTTCAGTGGGTAGGTGACAAGATTGAGATCGTCCCAGGGGATTCTTCTTATGTTATCGCATCGGCAGAAGCGGATACTTATGAAAAGACTAGGTGCATTTCAGGAGAAGTTTGGGAGAAGGATTTTCTCAAAGTTGCCGATTATGAGATTCCACCGATCCAAGCAGTCGGTTCTGACGACGGTTTTTAATGGATAGATACGCCGATGGATGGATACCCAATGCCTGTCGCCGATCTACTGGTTGATGCTGCGGCTGGCCATCGGATCATCAGCTTCATGGATGGTAATGCGGGTTACAATCAAATATTCATGGCAGAGGAGGATATTCCAAAAACCGCATTCAGGTGTCCTGGTCATGTTGGACTATTTGAGTGGATAGTCATGACTTTTGGGTTAAGGAATGCTGGTGCCACTTATCAAAGGGCTATGAATTTTATATTTCATGAGTTCATCGGCAAGATCGTAGAAATTTATATTGATGATGTAGTGGTCAAGTCTGGAGATTTCTCGAAGCATCTTGCCGATTTAAGAAGAGTGCTGGAGTGCACAAGGAAGCATGGATTGAAGATGAATCCCAACAAGTGTGCATTTGGTGTATCGGCAGGGCAGTTTCTTGGTTTCATGGTACATCAGAGGGGTATTGAAATTAGTCGAAGATCTATTGATGCCATCAATAAAATAGTGGCCCCTACCAATAAAACCGAGCTCCAATCTTTGATCGGCAAAGTGAATTTTATCAGAAGATTTATATCGAATTTATCTGGGAGAATTCGTGCTTTCAGTCCTCTTCTGAAATTGAGAGCCGATCAGGAGTTTGTTTGGGGAGAAGAACAGCAGTTGGCTCTAGACGAAATCAAAAAGTATCTAGTAAATCCTCCAGTTTTAGTTCCACCTCAACAAGGGAAACCCTTCAAATTATATTTATCTACCGATGGATCGGTTATCGGCTCAGCTTTGGTTCAAGAATTTGAAGGGAAAGAGAGAGTAATTTATTATTTGAGTAGGAGGTTGATTGGTGCTGAAACCAGATATTCGGCCATTGAGAAGTTGTGCTTATGCTTGTATTTTTCATGTATCAAGCTAAGACATTACCTATTGTCGGCCGAATGTGCTGTTGTTTGCAGAGATGACGTAGTCCGATACATGCTATCTATGCCGATTATGAGTGGAAGGATCGGTAAATGGATTTTAGCGCTGTCGGAATTCGATTTGCGTTACGAATCGGCTAAAGCGGTCAAAGGGCAGGTTATGGCCGATTTTGTGACTCAACATTGCGGCCTAGTGGAAACCTTGGAAATTGCACCCTGGACGCTCTTCTTTGATGGATCTACCTGTGACCGGGGAGCAGGAATCGGCATTGTGTTAATTTCTCCTAAGGGGAGGAAGTATGAATTTTCCTTACCGATTGTTGCTACATCAACTAATAATCAGGCTGAGTATCAAGCTCTGATCAAAGGATTGGAGTTGTTAAGAGAGGTTCGTGCTGATGCTGTTGAAGTATTCGGGGACTCCATGTTGGTTATAAATCAGTTGACCGGAAGCTATGAATGCCGAAGTGAAGTTCTCATAACCTATTTCGAGAAAAGTATGCAACTGTTAAAGGAGTTCAAGAACTTCCGATTGGAGCATGTTCCCCGATTGCATAATGAGGACGCTAATCGGTTAGCCCAGCATGCCTCAGGATATCAGCCAATGATTAATGCAACGTCGGCAGTCAGTGCCGGTGACTGGAGGAGAGAAATTGTCGACTATCTAGAAGATCCATCTAAGAAAGTTGAAAGACGGGTTCGATTTCAGGCGACCAAGTATGTGCTCCTTGAAAATGAATTGTATTATCGAACTATCGACGGAATTCTTCTCCGATGCTTGGGTGATGATGAAGCCAGAAGTTTAATGGGGGAAATCCATGAAGGAGTGTGTGGAGCGCATCAGTCAACTTTCAAGATGAAGTGGATGATTCGAAGGAATGGATATTTTTGGCCAACCATACTTGAAGATTGTTTTAGATATTTCAAGGGATGTCAAGGTTGTCAAAAGTTCGGTAATATCCAGAGAGCACCCGCATCGGCTATGAATCCTATAATAAAACCTTGGCCGTTCCGGGGGTGGGCCATCGATCTGATCGGTCAGATTTATCCATCATCTAGCAAAGGGCATAAGTTCATTCTAGTTGCCACTGACTATTTCACTAAGTGGGTCGAAGCTATTCCTTTGAAGAAAGTCACATCGGCTAATATGATTGATTTTGTGAAGGAGCATATTATTTACCGATTTGGGATTCCCCAAACGATTACTACCGACCAGGGCACCATGTTCACGTCAGGGGAGTTCGATGAATTTGCAATCGGTATGGGAATTAAGGTGTTGAATTCTTCTCCTTACTATGCTCAAGCCAACGGGCAGGCCGAAGCGTCTAACAAAGGAATTATCAAGCTTATTAAGCGAAAGATTGAAGAAAATCCTAGGCGGTGGCATACATTGTTAAATGAAGCACTGTGGTCTTATCGGATGGCTTGCCATGGATCAACCAAGGTGTCACCCTATCAATTGGTGTATGGACATGATGCGGTGTTGCCTTGGGAGATTAAGGCTGGATCTAGGCGATTATCTTTTCAAGATCAATTGGCTGCCGATGATTATGCCACTTTGATGACCGATGAGTTAGATGATTTAGCAGGACATCGGTTAAAGGCCTTAATGAGTATAGAAGAAAATAAGAGGAGAGTTGCTAGATGGTATGATAAAAAAGTGAAGGCTAAGGAGTTTGCCGATGGGGATTTGGTGTGGAAGTTGATTTTGCCAGTCGGGACTAAAAGTTCAAAGTTTGGGAAGTGGTCTCCTAATTGGGAAGGTCCTTATCGGATAAGACACTCAGCTCCTGGTAATGCCTATATTCTAGAAACTCTCGAAGGAGTTGAATTTCCCAGAGCATTAAATGGCAAATATTTGAAGAAGTACTACCCCAGCATATGGATCGACGCATAAAAGTTTAAGTGCCGATAACACTCCTATCGGCTGGATTTAAATGTTCAAGGGCAGACTTAATGTTTCAAAAAGATGCCGATAACAGTCTTATCGGCTAGACTAAAAGCTAAAAGCGGAGAAACAAAGGTGTGTCGCCGATGAAAGCTTCAGATGCTCAGCAGCGCCTGGATTGCGGATATGGCGCGCAGCCGAATCTGGTTGGCTGTCTCTATCTCTTTGATATCATCATCGGCAGAACCTTCGATCGGCTACAGCTTCCTCTTCAGTTGCAGCGCTTTGCGACCATGGACGTTTCGTTCCTGTTCAAGATGCTTGATGGTCTCCGGCAGTTGACTCTCTTCTTGCTGGGCTTGGGACAGAGCGTCTTCTACTTGCTTGAGTTCAGCCAGCAGAGCTTCTCTTTTTGCCGATAAATCAGACACTTTCTGCTTCAGTGCATCACCTGAGGACTTTAAGGTGCCGATGTTCTTATGTTTCTCATCGGCTAAGAGTTTTTCTTTCATCATCTCCTCAGAGAGCTGGATTTGAGCGGCTCTATCGGCAAGGCGTCGAGTAGCTCTCTGGTACTGTAGCTGGCGGCTTTCTAGATGTGCAGCGTGGAAGAGTGTTTCTTCAGCATCGGCAGGAATTTGGCCTCTAAGAGTCTTGAACAGGGCCTTGGCTGGGTCAGAATCGTTGACCAGTTGAGTTGTGTCTTGATGAAGTATGGCCGATAGCTCCTCCAGCTTAGCTCTGGTTTCTGCCGATACAATTCCAACTGCTCGAGAGGAGCTTGCTTCCTCGCCTTCTTCTTCGAAGATATCAATAGCGAAGGAGAACAAGCTGTTGGGAGAATCTTGTTCCTGAAAATGAGAATGAAATAGGTCAATTTTATGGTCAAAACTTCGGCAGACGATACTGATGGAAAAGTGGATGACTTACTTGCTTCAAGGCGATTTCTTGCCTTTGACTCAGAGAGGCCGATGGAGCTGCAGGTTGATCGGCAAATGTTGCCGATAGAACGATATCGCCTGAAAGAAGACAGGAAGGATTATAAGAATAAATGAGAATAAGTTTATCGGTAGAAGTATTGTTGAGATATGTTACCCGGAGGACAAACAACAGTTGTTTGAATTGAGGAGACCGCCGATGATGTAACTGTACCTGCCGGGCCAGTTGTTTGTTCACCTACATCAGCTGACATACCTGCCGTTTGAGGTTCTTCCTGTTGGGGTTCTTCCATCTGTGGTGCTTCCTGTGTTGGTTGTGGAGATAGTACTTGCTGTGTCTGGACGTCTGGAGAAGAAGGGGAAGATTCCACCGGGATTATCGGAGGAGGAGGAGGAGTTGCCACTTTCTGGCGCTTGGTTCCAGCCTTAGCACCGTGGATGCCCTTCCTCTTTGGCTGGCTAGACTGGGGGGCATCGGCGCCTTGGCGTTTGACTTTCGCCGATGCACCAGTTTGCTGCGACAACAAAAAGGAGTTTATGAGCACAGACATCCGATACAAAGATAGTCAGCGTAAATGAAAAAAGGTTTTAACAGATTGCCTTGAAAGCTTGCGCCAGAGTGGAAGCAGTTACCGGTGGAGTTTTCCTGGTGGTAACTTTCTTGAGACGCGCACCCCGGTGCACGATGGAAGCCAGAGTGGGAGCATTATGGCCGATTGAGGAGATCGGGCCCGATGGGAATAAGTTGATCGGCTTGCCACTCCTGCTAACTGATGGGGGGGTGTTGTCAATCTGCAAAAGGAATACAGGGGTAAGTTACCGATGGGAGTGATATTGGAAAATGAGATATCGGTTCAAAATACTTACAGTGTCATCAGGGACTTCATATTCGGGGTCGATCATGCCGCGGTATGAGAGGGCCGATCTGCAGAACAGATTCTCTTTCCATTCTGTCCACCATAGTTTGTATGCCTGGGTGATAAAGGCGGCTGGAACCCATTGTGACAAATCTACATCCGTATCGGCATTTGGTGGTAGCTGGGCTACTCGAGTCCACTCGAGGAGGTTGGCGATGGGTTCTCTCGGCTTTATTACATCGGCATAAGGAAGTGCGATCGGCAATTGGCCGAAAGCTAGCTGGCGAGCTAATGCCGATGGATTATAAAATTCATAGGTTTGGGGAGAGGTTTTCGTGCTGCCGAAGAAATTCACTGGTATGGCTCTGGGAGTCACGATTGCCATCATCACCTCATTGTCCCTATCAAGAGCTTCGTCAAACGGATTGAAGGTCAGAGGGAGCATGCTATCTGGGTCGTCATAAGCCAGCCATGGTCGTTCATCTCTGGCCAGACCCTCATACAGCGTCTCGAAGAATCGGCCGATCTGATCCGGAGTGTTCCCTGAACCGGGTAAAACTATAACAGCTTCGCCAAAGTTCAGGGGGGCACGTGTTGCCGATTCCTCTTCACCCAACACATGGTTCTCGGCTATATCTCTTGGGAAGTGCTGAGAGAATAAGTTGAGATCGAGGCGCTTGTGCAGGTGCAGATTGAGCCACATATTAATAAACCACCAAGGACCTCCCAAGTTGCCGATAGGTTGGCCGAGCAGGAGTTTCTGGACTACCTGATGAAGAAGGTGATAGACAGCGCCGAGCAAATAACGGCCGAGAGGAAATTGACCACCGCTAGCCAGTCTTTCTGCTGCCGATAGATAGACAGAAGTCGGTCCTGCCGATCGGCCACAGAATACAAACTTGTCTAGCCACATGTTCAGAAAGGTGGTTTGCTCCTTTATGGTGACAGGCCCTCTCCCGCGGTACTTCTGGATGTACCCTGACCAACCGCCGATAGCGCGAGTCTCCACTTTGGCACTGGGGGCGGTATCAAAAAAGTGGGTGCTATCGGCAGAAGATATATCTAGCCCAGTAAGCATGGCTACATCAGCAAGGGTAGGAGAAGCAGGGCCGTGGCCAAAAACAAAGGCATTGAGAGTGTCTGACCAAAAGTAGGATGCAGCTATCAACAATGACTCGTTCCTGTGCATATCGGCAATGGATAGCCTAATGCATTGAGCTAGCTTCCTCTCACCCCATTGAACTTCATAAGAATTGCTGACCCTCAAGAACCAATCTTTCCACCCTACAGTAGGGCTGGGCCAAGAACGAAAGGTGTCTTTCCACAGATCTAAAGAAAAGTTTTCAGCTCTAAAGGGAGTCCTGTTGGTTTCTGCATTGATAAGGTCGGTTGGATCTGGATCCCCTAGAGGGCCGAGGCACTGAAGGTGTGGTTGATCGGTAGGGATGACAATTTTGTTGGACAACTCCTAGTGTTTTGGGGAATAAAAATACAAAGAAAAAGGAAAAGGAAAATATTCGGTAAGATGAATCGCAGATGAACAGGAATGCGAGAAAAAGGTACAGCAGATGAGATGGAAGTCTGACCTCAGGGACGACGAAGCCAACGGCCATCTTGTCGTGAAGGGGACGCTGGAGGGCGCCGGAGTTGATGAAGAAGAATGCTTGTCGGAGATCTTGAGGATTGAGAATGGCGCCGCCGCTGGAAAAGTGAAGTTGGATGGTAGAATGATGTAATGGGGGAGGAGTACCCAAGAAGGAACTATTTATAGGACAAGATGGGCAAGGGCAAATCTGACTTATTTCTTTGCCGCATCCGAGAAGCCCGAGGGTACTCAAGTGGATATGGTAACTGTTCGCACGATAATCCAGGGATTGTACAGGTGATTTGACAGGAAGCGGTCATTATCTAAAGATATTTTACTGTGCACGATCTCCTGGTCGGTCCATCGGTGATATTCTATAACGGTCGTCCTGCCGATGGGCGGATAGAGGGGAAGTAACCGTTGTTTGCGAATCTCCTGGGCAGAGCATCGGCAGATCTTTGTAACGGTATTGTTGCCGATGTACGACTAAGAGAGATGCCCGTTTAGGAAGTTGGAGATTTCGAAGGATCTGCGGAGGATTAGGATCAGAGTTGTCCAGGTTGAGGTTGTCGGTTACCAAATTAGGAGCATTAATTGCGGAGAAGACATCATTACTGCAGAAAATTTCGGAGCATTAATAGTTTTCTACTCCGAAACTGGGGGGCATGTGTTGACACCATTTTTGGGCACGTGTCCAGGATGGCAGGATAGGGTGGCAGTACGATGCGGGTTGCTGGTAGGGATGGTTGCCGATGAAGGAAAGGTTGAGTGTGACTAAGTCCTCAGGTAGTAATATGGTGCCGATGACCAAGTAAAAGGGTCTGCCGATGACTATGGCAAGGGGATTGCCGATGACGCGAAGGAGGAGTCCGGAAGCTGCTAGTTGTCATGTGGAGGAGTTTCGGTTTGTCACGAAGGATAATTTTATTATTTCCTTAGTTATTCGCATCGTTTTGTATACGGGTTCCGTGTAATTTGGAATTCGAATTCTAATCGTGTCTGGTCGTAGCTCTTTGAGCAGGGTATAAATATAAGCCCTAGGACCTTGTAATCAGGACATCTATCAATCAATCAAACACACGTTTTACTCATATTCCAGCATTTACTTTTCGACGACTTCGTCATACGTTTTCTTTTTACGAGTTCTTAGGAATTCGTCGACTCAAGCTCGGCGTATCCTCAAGTTCCGCGTGAGTACCTCTTAGCCGTGACATCCGGGCGCATCGCTGTTTTCAGGACTAAAGTATTCGAGTTATCACCTTTGCCGATAGTAAGGTCAAATCGGCTGGCACGCCTTAACGTTTGGATCGGGTATTAGCCCTTTGTGTTTGCAGATTAGTTTTTGCATCAACAAAACCGTGCAGCTATCTTGCATCAAGATTAGCACTATCTCCAAATAGACCGAACCGAGCTTCCAGTTGAGCCTCTTCATCTAGGAGTACAAACAGGTGCATCGAAAATGGTTTCTTAGACTATGGTGCATTAGGCACAAACTATACACCTATCTTGCACCGAAACTAACATTGTCTCCAACAGACCGAAGTGACATTCCATATCACACACGTCATCTAGGAGTTCCATTGGGTGCGTCCAAATTGATTTCTTAACATATAGTACGTTCCATGCAAACTGTGCAACTACCTTGCATCAAGATTAGCAGTATATCCGAATAGACCAAATCGAGCCTCCACTTGAGCCTCTCCAACTATGAGTACCATCGGGTGCGTCTAAAATGGTTTCTTAGCCTATGGTGCAGTAGGCGTAAACCGTACACATATCTTCTACCAAAACTAACACTATCTCTAAACGAACCAAAGCAAGATTCCATATGACACACATCATCAAGGAGTTATATCAGGTGCGTCCTAATTGATTTCTGAACATATCGTATGTTCCATGCAAACCGTGCATCTATCTTGCATCAAGATTAGCACTATCTCCAAACAGACTGAACCGAGCTTCCACTTGAGCCCCTTGACCTAGGAGTACAAACTGGTGTGTCCAAAATGGTTTCATAGCCTATGCTGCATTATGTGCAAACCTTGCACCTATCTTGCACTGAAACTAACAGTCTCCAAACAGACCAAAGCATGATTTCGTTTGACACACGTCATCTAGGAGTTCCATCATGTGCGTCCAAATTGATTTCCAAGCATTTCGTATGTTCCATTCAAACCGTGCACCTATCTTGCATCAAGATTAACACTATCCCCAAACAGACCGAACTGAGCATCCACTTGAGCCCCTTCACCTAGGAGTACCAACCGTGCACATATCTTCTACCAAACTAACACTGTCTCTAAACGAACCGAAGCAAGATTCCATATGACACACATCATCATGGAGTTATATCAGGTACGTCCTAATTGATTTCTTAGCATATCGTATGTTCCGTGCAAACCGTGCACCTATCCTGCATCAAGATTAGCACTATCTCCAAATAGACCAAACCGAGATTTCACTTGAGCCCATTGACCTAGGAGTACCATCGGGTGCGTCCAAAATGGTTTCTTATCCTATGGTGCATTAGGTGCAAACCGTGCACCTATCTTGCACCAAAAGTAACACTGTCTCTAAACGGACCGAAGTGAGATTCCATATGACACATGTCATCTAGGAGTTCCATTTTGTGCGTCCAAATTGATTCCTGAGCATATGGTATGTTCCATGCAAATCATGCACCTATCTTGCATCAAGATTAGCACTATCTCTAAACAGACCGAACCGAGCCTCCACTTGAGCCTCTTCACCTAGGAGTACCAATAGGTGCTTCCAAAATGGTTTCTTAGACTTAGGTGCATTAGGCGCAAACCGTGCACATATCTTGCACCGAAACTAATACTGTCTCTAAGCGCACCAAAGCGAGATTCCATGACACACGTCATCAACGAGTTCTATCGGGTGTGTCCAAATTAATTTCTAAGCATATGGTATGTTCCATGCAGACCGTGCATGTATCTTGCATCAAGATTAGCACTATCTCCAAATAGACTAAACCAAGCTTTCACTTGAGCCTTTTACCTAGGAGTACCATTGGGTGCGTCCAAAATGGTTTCATAGCCTATGCTGCATTATGTGCAAACCTTGCACCTATCTTGCACTGAAACTAACACAGTCTCCAAACAGACCAAAGCAAGATTTCATATGACACACGTCATCTAGGAGTTCCATCATGTGCGTTTAGATTGATTTGCAAGCATTTGGTATGTTCCATGCAAACCGCGCACCTATCTTGCATCAAGATTAGCATTATCTCCAAACAGACCGAACCGAGCATCCACTTGAGCCCCTTCACCTAGGAGTACCAACAAGTGCGAATAAAATGGTTTCTTAAACTATGGTGCATTAGGTGCAAACTGTGCACCTATCTTGCATCGAAACTAACAATGTCTCCAAATGGACCGAAGTGAGATTCCATATGACACACGTCATCAAGGAGTTCCATCGGGTGCATCCTTATTGATTTCCAAGCATATGGTATGTTCCTTGCAAACCATGCACCTACCTTGCATAAGGATTAGCACTATCTCCAAACTGACCGAACCAAGCTTCCACTTGAGCCTCTTCACTGAGGAGTACCAAATAGTTCGTCCAAAGTGGTTTCTTTGACTATGGTGCATTAGGCGCAAACTGTGCACCTATCTTGCACTAAAACTTACAATGTCTACAAACGCACCGAAGCAAGATTCCATATGACACACGTCATCTAGGAGTTCCATTGGGTGCGTCCAATTTGATTTCTAAGCATATGGTATGTTCCTTGCAAATCATGCACCTATCTTGCATCAAGATTAGCACTATCTCCAAACAGATCAAACCGAGCTTCCACTTGAGCCTCTTCACCGAAGTACCAACAGGTGCTTCCAAAATGGTTTCTTAGACTATGGTGCATTGGGCGCAAAGCATGCACATAACTTGCAACGAAACTAACACTTTTTCTAAATAGACCAAAGTAAGATTCCATATGACACACGTCATCAAGGAGTTCCATCGGGTGCATCCAAATTGATTTCCAAGCATATGGTATGTTCCATGCAAACCGTGCACCTATCTTCCATCAAGATTAGCACTATCTCCAAACAGACCGAACCGAGCTTCCACTTGAGCCTCTTCATCTAGGAGTACAAACAGGTGCGTCAAAAAATGGTTTCTTAAACTATGGTGCATTAGGCACAAACTATCCACCTATCTTGCACCAAAACTAACATTGTCTCCAAACAGACCGAAGCGAGATTCCATATGACACATGTCATCTAGGAGTTCCATTGGGTGCGTCCAAAATGATTTCTTAACATATGGTACGTTCCATGCAAAATGTGCAACTATCTTGCATCAAGATTAGCACTGTATCCGAACAGACCAAATCGAGCCTCCACTTGAGCCTCTTCAACTCAGAGTACCATCGGGTGCGTCTAAAATGGTTTCTTAGCCTATGGTGCATTAGGCGTATACCGTGCACATATCTTCTACCAAAACTAACACTATCTCTAAACAAACTGAAGCAAGATTCCATATGAGACACATCATCAAGGAGTTATATCAGGTGCGTCCTAATTGATTTCTAAGCATATCGTATGTTCCATGCAAACCGTGCATCTATCTTGCATCAAGATTAGCACTATCTCCAAACAGACCAAATCGAGCTTTCACTTGTGCCCCTTGACTTAGGAGTACCCTCAGGTGCGTCCAAAATGGTTTCTTATCCTATGGTTCATTATTTGGAAACCATACACCTATGTTGCACTGAAACTAACACTATCTCTAAACGGACCGAAGTAAGATTCCATATGACACATGTCATCTAGGCGTTCCATATAGTGTGTCCAATTTGATTTCTGAGCATATGGTATGTTCCATGCAAATCGTGCACCTATCTTGCATCAAGATTAGCACTATCTCTAAACAGATAAAACCGAGCCTCCACTTGAGCCTCTTCACCTAGGAGTACCAACAGGTGCTTCCAAAATGGTTTGTTAGACTTTGGTGCATTAGACGCAAACCGTGCACATATCTTGCACCAAAACTAATACTGTCTCTAAGCACACCAAACCGAGATTCCATATGACACACGTCATCAAGGAGTTCTATCGGGTGTTTCCAAATTAAATTCTAAGCATATGGTACGTTCCATGCAGACCGTGCATCTGTCTTGCATCAAGATTAGCACTATCTCCAAATAGACCAAACTGAGCTTTCACTTGAGCCTTTTACCTAGGAGTACGATCGGGTGCGTCCAAAATGGTTTCTTAGCCTATGCTGCATTATGTGCAAACCTTGCACCTATCTTGCACTAAAACTAACACTGTCTCCAAACAGACCGAAGCAAGATTTCGTATGACACATGTTATCTAGGAGTTCCATCATGTGCGTCCACATTGATTTCCAAGCATTTGGTATGTTCCATGCAAACCGTGCACCTATCTTGCATCAAGATTAGCACTATCTCCAAACAGACCGAACTGAGCATCCACTTGAGCCCCTTCACCTAGGAGTACCAACAGGTGCGTCTAAAATGGTTTCTTAGACTATGGTGCATTAGGTATAAACTGTGCACCTATCTTGCACCGAAACTAACAATGTCTCCAAATGGAACGGTGAGATTCCATATGACACACGTCATCAAGGAGTTGCATCGGGTGCATCCAAATTGATTTCCAAGCATATGGTATGCAGGGGCCACATAGGGGGGGCCGTGCAAACCAAAAACAATCATGTGTATCAAAATATTATATGACAAAGGTGTACATAGCACCAATTAATTAAAAAGTAGAAAAAATAAAAAAAAGAGAAATTTAACTAGTCTCAGGCCTCTAACCTTCACTTGATCATTCTATTTCTTTGCCCAAGAAAAGAATCACAATAAAAACAAGTAGTTAAATGGGGGCAAAATTAATTAGTACTAGATCCTAATATCAAATGACAAACAATAAGTTACATATCGATTAGTCTTAGACAAAACGATCACTTAAACAGGTAAAAATGGTCATTTAAATAGAAGATTAAAGAGAAACACCATACCACTGTTATTGTTTTAAAGTTGAGTATAACGGGCTAAATGATTGTTTAGAGTTTAGACGAATAATGATAGAAACATAGGAGATAAGAAAGATAATAGGAAGACTAATGCTAAATAATATAGATCCCATTGTTGGAGATCAATTCAGAAGGATTAAACAAGAAAAATGCTGATTTTCAATTAACTAGCTAATTAGAGTGTGTGGTAGGGGACAAACTGATGTTTGATAGGCAATAATAAAAATAAAAGATATGAAGAAAATATTAGAAATATCTATTTATATAAAAAACTATTAGAAATTAATATAAAATAAAAATAAAAATCTTAGTACAGATAATATCATTAACTAGCTAATTAGATAATTAAACATCTAATCTATGAGGTGTATTAAGGGAGTTATGGGAAGCTTGGGGGGTGCCAGGCCCCCCTCAGCCCCCCCTTCCCTTCGCCACTGATGGTATGCTCCATGCAAACCATGCACCTACCTTGCATAAGGATTAGCACTATCTCCAAACTGACCGAACCAAACTTCCACTTGAGCCTCTTCACCCAGGAGTACCAAATGGTGCGTCTATGGTTTCTTAGACTATGGTGCGTTAGGCGCAAACTGTGCACCTATCTTGCACTAAAACTTACAATGTCTACAAACAGACCAAAGCAAGATTCCATATGACACACGTCATCTAGGAGTTCCATTGGGTGCGTCCAAATTGATTTCTAACCATATGGTACGTTCCTTGCAAATCATGCACCTATCTTGCATCAAGATTAGCACTATCTCCAAACAGATGAAACCGAGCTCCCACTTGATCCTCTTCACCGAAGTACCAACAGGTGCTTCCAAAATGGTTTCTTAGACTATGGTGCATTAGGCGCAAACCATGCACAGAACTTGCACCGAAACTAACACTATTTCTAAACAGACCAAAGCGAGATTCCATATGACACACGTCATTAAGGAGTTCCATCGGGTGCATCCAAATTGATTTCCAAGCATATGGTCTGTTCCATGCAAACCGTGCAGCTATCTTGCATCAAGATTAGCACTATCTCCAAATAGACCGAACCGAGCTTCCAGTTGAGCCTCTTCATCTAGGAGTACAAACAGGTGCGTCAAAAATGGTTTCTTAGACTATGGTGCATTAGGCACAAACTATGCACCTATCTTGCACCGAAACTAACATTCTCTCCAACAGACCGAAGCGACATTCCATATGACACACGTCATCTAAGAGTTCCATTGGGTGCGTCCAAATTGATTTCTTAACATATAGTACGTTCCATGCAAACTGTACAACTATCTTGCATCAAGATTAGCACTATATCCGAATAGACCAAATCGAGCCTCCACTTGAGCCTCTCCAACTACGAGTACCATCGGGTGCGTCTAAAATGGTTTCTTAGCCTATGGTGCAGTAGGCGTAAACCGTGCACATATCTTCTATCAAAACTAACACTATCTCTAAACAAACCAAAGCAAGATTCCATATGACACACATCATCAAGGAGTTATATCAGGTGCGTCCTAATTGATTTCTTAACATATCGTATGTCCCATGCAAACCGAGCATCTATCTTGCATCAAGATTAGCACTATCTCCAAACAGACTGAACCGAGCTTCCACTTGAGCCCCTTGACCTAGGAGTACAAACAGGTGCGTCCAAAATGGTTTCATAGCCTATGCTGCATTATGTGCAAACCTTGCACCTATCTTGCACTGAAACTAACAGTCTCCAAACAGACCAAAGCAAGATTTCATATGACACACGTCATCTAGGAGTTCCATCATGTGCGTCCAGATTGATTTCCAAGCATTTGGTATGTTCCATTCAAACCGTGCACCTATCTTGCATCAAGATTAGCACTATCTCCAAAAAGACCGAACTGAGCATCCACTTGAGCCCCTTCACCAAGGAGTACCAACCATGCACATATCTTCTACCAAACTAACACTATCTCTAAATGAACCGAAGCAAGATTCCATATGACACACATCATCAAGGAGTTATATCAGGTGTGTCCTAATTGATTTATGAGCATATCGTATGTTCCATGCAAACCGTGCATCTATCTTGCATCAAGATTAGCACTATCTCCAAACAGACCAAACCGAGCTTTCACTTGAGCCCATTGACCTAGGAGTACCATCGGGTGCGTCCAAAATGGTTTCTTATCCTATGGTGCATTAGGTGCAAACCGTGCACCTATCTTGCACCGAAACTAACACTATCTCTAAATGGACCGAAGTGAGATTCCATATGACACATGTCATCTAGGAGTTCCATTTTGTGCGTCCAAATTGATTCCTGAGCATATGGTATGTTCCATGCAAATCATGCACCTATCTTGCATCAAGATTAGAACTATCTCTAAACAGACCGAATCGAGCCTCCACTTGAGCCTCTTCACCTAGGAGTACCAACAGGTGCTTCCAAAATGGTTTCTTAGGTGCATTAGGCGCAAACCATGCACATATCTTGCACCGAAACTAATACCGTCTCTAAGCACACCAAAGCGAGATTCCATGACACACGTCATCAAGGAGTTCTATCGGGTGTGTCCAAATTAATTTCTAAGCATATGGTACGTTCCATGCAGACCGTGCATCTATCTTGCATCAAGATTAGCACTATCTCCAAATAGACTAAACCAAGCTTTCACTTGAGCCTTTTACCTAGGAGTACCATTGGGTGCGTCCAAAATGGTTTCATAGCCTATGTTGCATTATGTGCAAACCTTGCACCTATCTTGCACCGAAACTAACACACTCTCCAAACAGACCAAAGCAAGATTTCATATGACACACATCATCTAGGAGTTCCATCATGTGCGTCCAGATTGATTTCTAAGCATTTGGTATGTTCCATTCAAACCGTGCACCTAGCTTGCATCAAGATTAGCACTATCTCCAAACTGACCGAGACGAGATCCACTTGAGCCCCTTCACCTAGGAGTACCAACAAGTGCATCCAAAATGGTTTCTAAGACTATGGTGCATTAGGTGCAAACTGTGCACCTATCTTGCACCGAAACTAACAATGTCTCCAAATGGACCAAAGCGAGATTCCATATGACACACATCATCAAGGAGTTCCATCGGGTGCGTCCAAATTGATTTCCAAGCATATGGTATGTTCCATGCAAACCATGCACCTACCTTGCATAAGGATTAGCACTATCTCCAAATTGACCGAACCAAGCTTCCACTTGAGCCTCTTCACCAAGGAGTACCAAATAGTGCGTCCAAAATGGTTTCTTAGACTATGGTGCATTAGGCGCAATCTGTGCACCTATCTTGCACTAAAACTTACAATGTCTACAAACGGACCGAAGCAAGATTCCATATGACACACGTCATCTAGGAGTTCCATTGGGTGCATCCAAATTGATTTCTAAGCATATGGTACGTTCCTTGCAAATCATGCACCTATGTTGCATCAAGATTAGCACTATCTCCAAACAGTTCAAACCGAGCTTCCACTTGAGCCACTTCACCAAAGTACCAACAGGTGCTTCCAAAATGGTTTCTTAGACTATGGTGCATTAGTCGCAAACCATGCACATATCTTGCACCAAAACTAACACTGTTTCTAAACAGACCAAAGGGAGATTCCATAAGACACACGTCATTAAGGAGTTCCATCGGGTGCATCCAAATTGATTTCCAAGCATATGGTAAGTTCCATGCAAACCGTGCACCTGTCTTGCATCAAGATTAGCACTATCTCCAAACAGATCAAACCGAGCTTCCACTTGAGCCTCTTCACCGAAGTACCAACAGGTGCTTCCAAAATGGTTTCTTAGACTATGGTGCATTTGGGGCAAACCATGCACATATCTTGCACCAAAACTAACATTGTTTCTAAATAGACTAAAGTGAGATTCCATATGACACAAGTCATCAAGGAGTTCCATCGGGTGCATCCAGATTGATTTCCAAGCATATGGTATGTTCCATGCAAACCGTGCACCTATCTTGCATCAAGATTAGCACTATCTCCAAACAGACCGAACTAAGCATCCACTTGAGCCCCTTCACCTAGGAGTACCAATAGGTGCGTCCAAAATGGTTTCTTAGACCATGGTGCATTAGGTGCAAACTGTGCACCTATCTTGCACCGAAATTAACAATGTCTCCAAATGGAACGGTGAGATTCCATATGACACACGTCATCAAGGAGTTCCATCGGGTGCGTCCAAATTGATTTCCAAGCATATGGTATGTTCTATGCAAACCATGCACCAACCTTACATAAGGATTAGCACTATCTCCAAACTGACCGAACCAAGCTTCCACTTGAGGCTCTTCACCCAGGAGTACCAAATAGTGCGTCTATGGTTTCTTAGACTATGGTGCATTAGGCGCAAACTGTGCACCTATCTTGCACTAAAACTTACAATGTCTACAAATAGACCAAAGCAAGATTCCATATGACACACGTCATCTAGGAGTTCCATTGGGTGTGTCCAAATTGATTTCTAAGCATATGGTATGTTCCTTGCAAATCATGCACCTATCTTGCATCAAGATTAGCACTATCTCCAAACAGATCAAACCGAGCTTCCACTTGAGCCTCTTCACCGAAGTACCAACAGGTGCTTCCAAAATGGTTTCTTAGACTATGGTGCATTAGGGGCAAACCATGCACATATGTTGCACCAAAACTAACATTGTTTCTAAATAGATAAAGTGAGATTCCATATGACACAAGTCATCAAGGAGTTCCATCGGGTGCATCCAGATTGATTCCCAAGCATATGGTATGTTCCATGCAAACCGTGCACCTATCTTGCATCAAGATTAACACTATCTCCAATGCACCAAATCGAGCCTCCACTTGAGCCTCTTCAACTACGAGTACCATCGGGTGCGTCTAAAATGGTTTCTTAGCCTATGGTGCATTAGGCGTAAACCGTGCACATATCTTCTACCAAAACTAACATTGTCTCTAAACGAATCGAAGCAATATTCCATATGACACACATCATCAAGGAGTTATATCAGGTGTGTCCTATTTGATTTCTGAGCATATCGTATGTTCCATGCAAACCGTGCATCTATCTTGCATCAAGATTAGCACTACCACCAAAAAGACCAAACCGAGCTTTCACTTGAGCCCCTTGACCTAGGAGTACCATCGGGTGCGTCCAAAATGGTTTCTTATCCAATGTGTATTAGGTGCAAACCGTGCAATTATCTTGCACCGAAACTAACACAGTCTCTAAACGGACCGAAGTGAGACTCCATGTGACACATGTCATTTAGGAGTTCCATCTAGTGCGTCCAAATTGATTTCTGAGCATATGGTATGTTCCATGCAAATAGTGCACCTATCTTGCATCAAGATTAGCACTATCTCTAAATAGACCGAACCAAGCCTCCACTTGAGCCCCTTCACCTAGGAGTACCATCAGGTGCTTCCAAAATGGTTTCTTGGACTTTAGTGCATTAGGCGCAAACCGTGCACATATCTTGCAACGAAACTAATACTATCTCTAAGAACACCAAAGCGAGATTCCATATGACACACATCATCAAGGAGTTCTATCGGGTGTGTCCAAATTAATTTCTAAGCATATGGTACGTTCCATGCAGACCGTGCATCTATCTTGCATCAAGATTAGCACTATCTCCAAACAGATCAAACCGAGCTTCCACTTGAGCCTCTTCACCGAAGTACCAACAGGCGCTTACCATAAGGCCCTGAACCGTATTGTGCATTAGGCGCAAACCATGCACATATCTTGCACCGAAACTAACACTGTTTCTAAACAGACGAAAGCGAGATTCCATATGATACACATCAACAAGGAGTTCCATCGGGTGCATCCAAATTGATTTCCAAGCATATGGTATGTTCTATGCAAACCGTGCACCTATCTTGCATCAAGATTAGCACTATCTCCAAACAGACCGAACCGAGCTTCCACTTGAGCCTCTTCATCTAGGAGTACAAACAGTTGCGTCAAAAATGGTTTCTTAGACTATGGTGCATTAGGCACAAACTATGCACCTATCTTGCACCGAAACTAACATTGTCTCCAAACAGACCGAAGCAAGATTCCATATGACACACGTCATCTAGGAGTTCCTTTGGGTGTGTCCAAATTGATTTCTTACCATACGGTACGTTCCATGCAAACTATGCAACTATGTTGCATCAAGATTAGAACTATATCCGAACAGAACAAATCGAGCCTCCACTTGAGCCTCTTCAACTAAGAGTACCATCAGGTGTGTTTAAAATGGTTTCTTAGCCAATGGTGCATTAGGCGTAAACCGTGCACATATCTTCTATCAAAGCTAACACTGTCTCTAAACGAATCGATGCAAGATTCCGTATGACACACATCATCAAGGAGTTATATCAGGTGCGTCCTAATTGATTTCTGAGCATATCGTATGTTCCATGCAAACCGTGCATCTATCTTGCATCAAGATTAACACTATCTCCAAACAGACCAAACCGAGCTTTCACTTGAGCCCCTTGACCTAGGAGTACCATCGGGTGCGCCAAAATGGTTTCTTATCCTATGGTCCATTAGGTACAAACCGTGCACCTATCTTGCACAGAAACTAACACAGTCTCTAAACGGACCGAAGTGAGATTCCATATGACACATGTCATGTAGGAGTTCCATCTGGTGCATCCAAATTGATTTCTGAGCATATGGTATGTTCCATGCAAATCGTGCACCTATCTTGCATCAACATTAGCACTATCTCTAAACAGACCGAACAAAGCCTCCACTTGAGGCTCTTCACCTAGGAGTACCAACATGTGCTTCCAAAATGGTTTCTTAGAGTTTGGAGCATTAGGCGCAAACTGTGCACATATCTTGCACCGAAACTAATACTATCTCTAAGCACACGAAAGCGAGATTCCATATGACACACGTCATCTAGGAGTTCTATCGGGTGTGTCCAAATTAATTTCTAAGCATATGGTACGTTCCATGCAGACCGTGCATCTATCTTGCATCAAGATTAGCACTATCTCCAAACAGATCAAACCGAGCTTCCACTTGAGCCTCTTCACCGAAGTACCAACAGGTGCTTCTAAAATGGATTCTTAGACTATGGTGCATTAGGCGCAAACCATGCACATATCTTGCACCGAAACTAACACTGTTTCTAAACAGACCAAAGAGAGATTCCATATGATACACATCATCAAGGAGTTCCATCGGGTGCAACCAAATTGATTTCCAAGCATATGGTATGTTCCATGCACCTACCTTGCATCAAGATTAGCACTATCTCCAGACAGACCGAACCGAGCATCCACTTGAGCCCCTTCACCTAGGAGTACCAACAAGTGCGTCCAAAATGGTTTCTTAGACTATGGTGCATTAGGTGCAAACTGTGCACCTATCTTGCACCGAAACTAACAATGTCTCCAAATGGACCGAATCGAGATTCCATATGACACACGTCATCAAGGAGTTCCATCGGGTGCATCGAAATTGATTTCCAAGCATATGGTATGTTCCATGCAAACCATGCACCTACCTTGCATAAGGATTAGCACTATCTCCAAACTGACCGAACCAAGCTTCCACTTGACCCAGTTCAAAGGAGTACCAAACAGTGCGTCCAAAATGGTTTTTTAGACTATGGTGCATTAGGCGCAAACTATGCACCTATCTTGCACTAAAACTTACAATGTCTACAAACGAACCGAAGCAAGATTCCATATGACACATGTCATCAAGGAGTTCTATTGTTTGTGTCCAAATTAATTTCTAAGCATATGGTATGTTCCATGCAGACCGTGCATCTATCTTGCATCAAGTTTATCACTATCTCCAAACAGATCAAACCGAGCTACCACTTGATCCTCTTCACCGAACTACCAACAGGTGCTTCCAAAATGGTTTCTTAAACTATAGTGCATTAGGCGCAAACCATGCATATATCTTGCACCGAAACTAACATTGTTTCTAAATAGAACAAAGCGAAATTTCATATGACACAGGTCATCAAGGAGTTCCATCGGGTGCATACAAATTGATTTCCAAGCATATGGTATGTTCCATGCAAACTGTGCACCTATCTTGCATCAAGATTAGCACTATCTCGAAACAGACCGAACCGAGCTTCCACTGGAGCCTCTTCATCTAGGAGTACAAACAGTTGCATCAAAAATGGTTTCTTAGACTATGGTGCATTAGGCACAAACTATGCACCTATCTTACACCAAAACTATCATTGTCTCCAAACAGTCCGAAGCGAGATTCTATATGGCACACGTCATCTAGGAGTTCCTTTGGGTGTGTCCAAATTGATTTCTGAACATATGGTATGTTCCATGCAAACTGTGCAACTATGTTGCATCAAGATTAGCACTATATCCGAACAGACCAAATCGAGCCTCCACTTGAGCCTCTTCAACTACGAGTACAGTCGGGTGTGTCTAAAATGGTTTCTTAGCCTATAGTGCATTAGGAGTAAACCATGCACATATCTTATACTAAAGCTAACACTGTCTCTAAACGAATCGAAGCAAAATTCCATATGACACACATCATCAAGGAGTTATATCAGTTGTGTCCTAATTGATTTCTAAGCATATCGTATGTTCCATCCAAACTGTGCATCTATCTTACATCAAGATTAGCACTATCTCCAAACAGACCAAACCGAGCTTTCACTTGAGCCCCTTGACCTAGGAGTACCATCGGGTGCGTCCAAAATGGTTTCTTATCCTATGGTGCATTAGGTGCAAACCGTGCACCTATCTTGCACCGAAACTAACATAGTCTCTAAACGGACCAAAGTGAGATTCCATATGACACATGTCATCTAGGAGTTCCATCTGGTGCATCCAAATAGATTTCTGAGCATATGGTATGTTCCATGCAAATCGTCCACCTATCTTGCATCAACATTAGCATTATCTCTAAACAGACCGAACAGAGCCTCCACTTGAGCCTCTTCACCTAGGAGTACCAACAGGTGCCTCCAAAATGATTTTTTAGACATTGGTGCATTAGGCGCAAACCGTGCACATATCTTGCACCAAAACTAATACTATCTCTAGGCACACCAAAGCGAGATTCCATATGACACATGTCATCAAGGAGTTCTATTGGGTGTGTCCATATTAATTTCTAAGCATATGGTACATTCCATGCAGAACGTGCATCTATCTTGCATCAAGATTAGCACTATCTCCAAACAGATCAAACCGAGCTTCCACTTGAGCCTCTTCACCGAAGTACCAACAGGTGCTTCCAAAATGGTTTCTTAGACTATGGTGCATTAGGCGCAAACCATGCACATATCTTGCACCGAAACTAACACTATTTCTAAACAGACCAAAGAGAGATTCCATATGATACACATCATCAAGGAGTTCCATCGGGTGCATCCAAATTGATTTCCAAGCATATGGTATGTTCCATGCACCTGCCTTGCATCAAGATTAGCACTATCTCCAAACAGACCGAACCGAGCATCCACTTGAGCCCCTTCACCTAGGAGTACAAACAAGTGCGTCCAAAATGGTTTCTTAGACTATGGTGCATTAGGTGCAAACTTGCACCTATCTTGCACCGAAACTAACAATGTCTTCAAATGGACCAAAGCGAGATTCCATATGACACACGTCATCAAGGAGTTCTATTGTTTGTGTCCAAATTAATTTCTAAGCATATGGTATGTTCCATGCAGACCGTGCATCTATCTTGCATCAAGTTTAGCACTATCTCCAAACAGATCAAACCGAACTTCCACTTGAGCCTCTTCACCGAATTACCAACAGGTGCTTCCAAAATGGTTTCTAAAACTATGGTGCATTAGGCGCAAACCATGCACATATCTTGCACCGAAACTAACACTGTTTCTAAACAGACCAAAGCGAGATTTCATATGACACAGGTCATCAAGGAGTTCCATCGGGTGCATACAAATTGATTTCCAAGCATATGGTATATTCCATGCAAACCGTGTACCTATCTTGCATCAAGATTAGCACTATCTCCAAACAGACCGAACCGAGCTTCCACTTGAGCCTCTTGTCACACCCCAAAATTTTTAGTTTTGGGTCGTGCATAGAAAACACTAATTAAAATAAATATTTTGATATTTGGATAAAATTTCTAATGTCACTTTAAAAATAGCGTTATTTAGTTATATGAAATATATCACTCATTAAATTTTTCTAAATTTAATTGAAGGGTTTTTGCTTGATGAGATGTGATGCTTGTTTGTTGTTTCACTTTGTGTTGTGAGTGGGTAGAGTATTAGGGCGTGCTTAATAAGTCGTTGATCTATATCCGGCGTGTCTCTATATTTTTCTTTAATCAAGTCTCTTGTTTCTTAATCTTAATCTTTTCATCTAAAGTTTTCCATATCGTCTTATTCTACTCTAAATCGTTCCTTTGAGTTCATTTTCTATCAACCGGCCTATTAAAACTTCTCGGTAATTCTTCCGTCATTTTGGGAATTCTTTCTCGCTTTTCTATGAGCATAAATCTAATTTTTAGATGCTTCTAGATATCTTTTCAGGAGCCCTAAATACTTTATTTGGGTTCTTCATGTTCTAAAATGTCTCTAAGAATTTTCTTTAAATATTTGGAGCCTTCAGAGTATTTTTCGGGACATAAAAATCAATTCTGGAACTTCTAGAATTATTTTAATCTTGAAATTCATTAATTCCGAAAATAGTGGAATATGCCTTTTTAATACTCAATGCCCATGTGAAATAATTCTTATAAATCTTAAAGAGCCAGACACGAGATTAAAAGAATTAGGGTTTCATCCTATTCATCGTGCCGCCGCCGCGGTGTAGTATCAATCTGTCGTTCAACGATTTCCAGCGCCGCCGCCGGCCGAGTCATTCGACATCGATTGTGTTGATCGGTGCGTGTTGATTTTGAATCGGTGGCGGTGTCTAATCCATACAAAAGCTGCTCAATCACGTGGAGGTCCACAACGTGATCAGCTTCCAAATCTTGGAGTTCGACCATGGCACAATATCAAAGTTCTGTGAGCTTTCATCTTTTATTTTTCCAATTTTCCTTTCTCTCTAGTCGGATGATACTTCGGTGTTTATATTTTTTTTCCTTCTGTGTTGAACTGCCGGTGCTGTCATCTTGCAAATCGCCAAGGCCTACTCCCTGTTGCTTGACGTTGAGCATCAATCGTCGTGTGCCTCTTGTACACGATCAGCAAGACAAGCCGCCGCCTGTCACAGCGTGGCTACAGGCCGGCACAGCCCCTGAAGGACCCGCGTGAGCCGGTGTGCCATCGCTGAACGGCAAACAGGTCCGAGCCGAAGCCTTTTCTTCCCAGCCGAGCTCTTCCTACATCTGTCTCCGAAGGTTTCCAAGTACGTACAGACAACTCAACTCGAGGTAGAAGACGAAGTAATTACAGTTATGTCATTCATCTTATAATCCCTGCCGTTTATTCGTTTTACGTCCGATTCGAGTTGTTCTAGTTGCTTTGGATTCGTATTGTCATGCTCTATGCAGTAATATAAAAGTTTAGTACGTAACTCAATTCTGAAGTTATTGGTTAAAATGTAATTAGTTTAATATGTATATAATAGCTTTCCAAATAAAAGGAACATGTGTTTGTACTTCGTTCTTTTATAAATTAATGTTAATCTAATTAATGTCAATCTTAATATCTTTTGAATTATAAGATGCTTAGTTCAACCTTGAAACATGAGTGCTTCAATTTAGTTGTCACATGATTATGTGTTTGTAATTAGATATTAATTTGACTAATGTGTAATGAAGCTAGTTTTTTTTATTAAAAATTAACATAAGTCATGCATTTCGGTTTTACATATGTAATCTAATAAATGTTAATATATTAACTACCTACAGAAATATATTTTTGAACTTGTAATTTGCTTAGCCTGAAGCCCTGAACAATGTCACGTATAATATGTTTAGAAGCTCTCACGTGTCTCTTTCTTTTACCTTGTTAAAGTCTAACTTAATTAAATTAAGTGTCAATATTTATAAATAAATAGTTTAAGTTTGGAATTAGAACTTTTCTCTTTGTTTTCCATAATTAGAATAAATAAGCACACAATCTTGTTTTCTTTCTGTTACAATATAGTCTCGATAATAGTTTCTTTATAATGATAGTTCCTTTATCGTTATGTCTTGCGCTCTCGTGACCGTAGTAACTAGTTATCCTTTAGTACATTGTTCTCTCTTGTGTGGTGTACTGTTCTTAGTTTCTTTTATTTGTTGCTTTGTATGGTTGCCTATGCGTGGTGCTTGATGCGAGTAGACGAGAACTGTTTGTGGGCATTGAAGATCATAAGATGATGACAGAAAGCTGATGATGTGAGGAGTAAGCAAGTGTTTAAGGCAAGTATAACTTGGGATCATCCTTGTTACCTATTCACTTATAACTACACATATATATCATATGCATGCTATCACCTTGTCGACCTTAGCAAAATCATAGATGTTTGTTATCCTGGATTCCTTGCTACCTACTTGATATGCATTTGGTGTAGATGTGCTAGTGCTTGATATAATCCATGATCTTGTAAGAGGATTAATAGCTATGCAATGAACGTTAAAAGATGACAAATAACTATATGAGATCTTGTCTGTAAGTGATCACCGGGACAACAGTGCAACCATGAGGGCTATAATGGCTCTGGCTTTAGCTCAGTATGAAGACCTTTTCTAGCTTGTTAGAGGTTACCCGAAAGGGCGGAGGGGCTGAACCGACACGGGTATAGTGCGAGCCCCTGTCCCTATGTGTATAGGCTGCGCGTCATTGTGCCATTCGGAAGGGGGGTATCTATATCTGCTTGCAAAGGAAACCTTGCGGCCCTAACATGTTAGACGAACTTTTGAAAGGCTTCATAGTGATCCCTACCGACCTTCCTTGGGAGTGGGTTAAGAGGCTGATCACCTCGGGCGAAAGGGTAAATCATGACTCATGGGTAAAGATGTACAACCTCTGCAGAGTGTTAAAACTAGTATACTAGCCGTGCTCACGGTTAAGAGCGGCCTTGGGGGTTCTTGCTGAGACGACGATGAGCTTGTTAAGTTGTTATGTTCATTTGATTATCGTTTATGCTAAGAATTAATTATGCTTACACTTGATCATGTGATTAATAGATTATTACTGCTTCCTTGACAATTGCTATTAAATTATGAACATGCTCTCCACTATTAAAAGCTAAATGCAGTTAAACCAGTGTCAGCCATTTGAACCTCATGAACCCCTGGTTATACTTGTTGAGTACGATATGTGCTCACTCTTGCTATTTCCCACCACTCCAGTTTACTAGTAAGAGTTGATGAGGACAGCGATGGAATCATGAAGGATGTTCTCAGAATACAATAAGTGCTAGGCATATGTTACCCCCAGTCAGCCGTCCCTATGAAGATTGAGCCTGAAGATTAGTTATTGTGTTACGATTCTCTTATGTAAGTGTTAATTATAAGTATGTTTCCGCTATATAACACTGTTTTTGATATTATTGCTTTTGTTGTTGTATGTGTGGACTTCCTGGGCACACATATGGCTAGCCTGGTTTTGTTCTTTAAAACCGGCTGTGACAGAGTGGTATCAAAGCAGTGTTGACTGTAGGACGTATGCCTAGGTAGCACTGGTCGATTAGAAAAGTCTAATTTCCTACAAAACTATTTTCTTATCCCTTGACTTTTGATTTTGGTTATTTCTCAATCCTTGTCTCATTGTATCCCCTCCTTGAATAGCTTCCTTTGAGCTATTTCTATTTATCACCTTGGCCTTTATTTACTTATTTTACTTAACTTTTCGAAACTTGCTTTATTCAAAATTCGATGGCCTTTCGTTATCTCTAACCCGCCCTTTATGATGACCACCATTATTGAAAAAAACACATATAGAATCAATGATGTGTTGTGTGCTTGTCTTGTTGTGTGATGCTTGTGCGTCGTCTCTGTTCTTGTGATACAAAGGAGCCTGAAAGATACTATCTTTAGAAGTAGCTCAATCTTGTTAAGTGGGGTAGCGTCCGCTACCGTCATCTAAGTATCTCAAGTTTCGAGACATGAAGACCTAATGATCAATCTTATCCTTCTTGTATATCTCTTTCTTGTATATCAAACTTTATCTTTTCTATCATCAATCTTCATCTACTTATGCTCTTTTGTTATTCTTTGCCCCTTGATTGTTTACCTTATAATATAATGATCTAAAGGTCAACTTCACCTTTCCAGTGTACTTTTCTTATCATCGATCCTTCTGTTCTTGTGACAAACCATTATTCTCTAGTGAACCCTTGTTAATCCACAGTCATTTTATCATCTCTCACCATAGAGCTTGAAATAACCTTGAAGAACCAATCTTCATTTCCCTTCTCAATCCTTGCTAATTTATAATCTTTTATCATAAATCTCATAAATCTCGAAATCAAGGAATTCTGAGCACTATAAGATGTATCTTTATCTTTCAGTCCTAATCTTTAAACCTCATAATGTGAAGACGCGGTGATCAACCTTTGTCTGTCTTTCTAACCTTCATTGATCTTTCTTTTTCACTTATGCTGATCTTCAATACTTTAGTCTCGTGTCATACATCCCGAATTAATCTTGAGGACTAGTCTTTGACATCTTTATCAACTTTTGTTAATCCTTGATCCCTAAATCATATCTCGCCAAAAGACACAAAACAACCTTGATGACCAACTTTATCATTATCTCTAGTCTCTTCGAATCTTGGGACGAGATTCTTGTTAAGTGGGGTAGAATTGTCACACCCCAAAATTTTTAGTTTTGGGTCGTGCATAGAAAACACTAATTAAAATAAATATTTTGATATTTGGATAAAATTTCTAATGTCACTTTAAAAATAGCGTCATTTAGTTATATGAAATATATCACTCTTTAAATTTTTCTAAATTTAATTGAAGGGTTTTTGCTTGATGAGATGTTATGCTTGTTTGTTGTTTCACTTTGTGTTGTGAGTGGGTAGAGTATTAGAGCGTGCTTAATAAGTCGTTGATCTATATCCGGCGTGTCTCTATATTTTTCTTTAATCAAGTCTCTTGTTTCTTAATCTTAATCTTTTCATCTAAAGTTTTCCATATTGTCTTATTCTACTCTAAATCGTTCCTTTGAGTTCATTTTCTATCAACCGTCCTATTAAAACTTCTCGGTAATTCTTCCGTCATTTTGGGAATTCTTTCTCGCTTTTCTATGAGCATAAATCTAATTTTTAGATGCTCCTAGATATCTTTTCAGGAGCCCTAAATACTTTATTTAGGTTCTTCATGTTCTAAAATGTCTCTAAGAATTTTCTTTAAATATTTGGAGCCTTTAGAGTATTTTTCGAGACATAAAAATCAATTCTGGAGTTTTCTAGAATTATTTTAATCTTGAAATTCATTAATTCCGAAAATAGTGGAATATGTCTTTTTAATACTCAATGCCCATGTGAAATAATTCTTATAAATCTTAAAGAGCCGGACACGAGATTAAAAGAATTAGGGTTTCATCCTATTCATCGTGCCGCCGCCGCGGTGTAGTATCAATCTGTCGTTCAACGATTTCCAGCGCCGCCGCCGGCCGAGTCATTCGACATCGATTGTGTTGATCGGTGCATGTTGATTTTGAATCGGTGGCAGTGTCTAATCCATACAAAAGCTGCTCAATCACGTGGAGGTCCACAACATGATCAGCTTCCAAATCTTGGAGTTCGACCATGGCACAATATCAAAGTTCCGTGAGCTTTCATCTTTTATTTTTCCAATTTTCCTTTCTCTCTAGTCGGATGATACTTCGGTGTTTATATTTTTTTTCCTTCTGTGTTGAACTGCCGGTGCTGTCATCTTGCAAATCGCCAAGGCCTACTCCCTGTTGCTTGACGTTGAGCATCAATCGTCGTGTGCCTCTTGTACACGATCAGCAAGACAAGCCGCCGCCTATCACAGCGTGGCTACAGGCCGGCACTGCCCCTGAAGGACCCGCGTGAGCCGGTGTGCCATCACTGAACGGCAAACAGGTCCGAGCCGAAGCCTTTTCCTCCCAGTCGAGCTCTTCCTACATCTGTCTCCGAAGGTTTCCAAGTACGTACAGACAACTCAACTCGAGGTAGAAGACGAAGTAATTACAGTTATGTCATTCATCTTATAATCCCTGCCGTTTATTCGTTTTACGTCTGATTCGAGTTGTTCTAGTTGCTTTAGATTCGTATTGTCATGCTCTACGCAGTAATATAAAAGTTTAGTATGTAACTCAATTCTGAATTTATTGGTTAAAATGTAATTAGTTTAATATGTATATAATAGCTTTCCAAATAAAAGCAACATGTGTTTGTACTTCGTTCTTTTATAAATTAATGTTAATCTAATTAATGTCAATCTTAATATCTTTTGAATTATAAGATGCTTAGTTCAACCTTGAAACATGAGTGCTTCAATTTAGTTGTCACATGATTATGTGTTTGTAATTAGATATTAATTTGACTAATGTGTAATGAAGCTAGTTTTTTTTATTAAAAATTAACATAAGTCATGCATTTCGGTTTTACATATGTAATCTAATAAATGTTAATATATTAACTACCTACAGAAATATATTTTTGAACTTGTAATTTGCTTAGCCTAAAGCCCTAAACAATGTCACGTATAATATGTTTAGAAGCTCTCACGTGTTTCTTTCTTTTACCTTGTTAAAGTCTAACTTAATTAAATTAAGTGTCAATATTTATAAATAAATAGTTTAAGTTTGGAATTAGAACTTTTCACTTTGTTTTCCATAATTAGAATAAATAAGCACACAATCTTCTTTTCTTTTTGTTACAATATAGTCTCGATAATAGTTTCTTTATAATGATAGTTCTTTTATCGTTATGTCTTGCGCTCTCGTGACCGTAGTAACTAGTTATCTTTTAGTACATTGTTCTCTCTTGTGTGGTGTACTGTTCTTAGTTTCTTTTATTTGTTGCTTTGTATGTTTGCCTATGCGTGGTGCTTGATGCGAGTAGACGAGAACTGTTTGTGGGCATTGAAGATCATAAGATGATGACAGAAAGCTGATGATGTGAGGAGTAAGCAATTGTTTAAGGCAAGTATAACTTGGGATCATCCTTGTTACCTATTCACTTATAACTACACATATATATCATATGCATGCTATCACCTTGTCGACCTTAGCAAAATCATAGATGTTTGTTATCCTGGATTCCTTGCTACCTACTTGATATGCATTTGGTGTAGATGTGCTAGTGCTTGATATAATCCATGATCTTGTAAGAGGATTAATAGCTATGCAATGAACGTTAAAAGATGACAAATAACTATATGAGATATTGTCTGTAAGTGATCACCGGGACAACAGTGCAACCATGAGGGCTATAATGGCTCTGGCTTTAGCTCAGTATGAAGACCTTTTCTAGCTTGTTAGAGGTTACCCGAAAGGGCGGAGGGGCTGAACCGACACGGGTATAGTGCGAGCCCCTGTCCCTATGTGTATAGGCTGCGCGTCATTGTGCCATTCGGAAGGGGGGTATCTATATCTGCTCGCAAAGGAAACCTTGCGGCCCTAACATGTTAGACGAACTTTTGAAAGGCTTCATAGTGATCCCTGCCGACCTTCTTCGGGAGTGGGTTAAGAGGCTGATCACCTCGGGCGAAAGGGTAAATCATGACTCATGGGTAAAGATGTACAACCTCTGCAGTGTGTTAAAACTAGTATACTAGCCGTGCTCACGGTTAAGAGCGGCCTTGGGGGTTCTTGCTGCGACGACGATGAGCTTGTTAAGTTGTTATGTTCATTTGATTATTGTTTATGCTAAGAATTAATTATGCTTACACTTGATCATGTGATTAATGGATTATTACTGCTACCTTGACAATTGCTATTAAATTATGAACATGCTCTCCACTATTAAAAGCTAAATGCAGTTAAACCAGTGTCAGCCATTTGAGCCTCATGAACCCCTGGTTATACTTGTTGAGTACGATATGTGCTCACTCTTGCTGTTTCCCACCACTCCAGTTTACTAGTAAGAGTTGATGAGGACAGTGATGGAATCATGAAGGATGTTCTCAGAATACAAGAAGTCCTAGGCATATGTTACCCCCAGTCAGCCGTCCCTGTGAAGATTGAGCCAGAAGATTGGTTATTGTGTTACGATTCTCTTATGTAAGTGTTAATTATAAGTATGTTTCCGCTATATAACACTGTTTTTGATATTATTGCTTCTGTTGATGTATGTGTGGACTTCCTGGGCACACATATGGCAAGCCTGGTTTTGTTCTTTAAAACCGGGTGTGACACCTCTTCATCTAGGAGTACAAACAGTTGTATCAAAAATGGTTTCTTAGACTATGGTGCATTAGGCACAAACTATGCACCTATCTTGCACCAAAACTAACATTGTCTCCAAACAGACCGAAGCGAGATTCCATATGACACACGTCATCTAGGAGTTCCTTTGGGTGTGTCCAAATTGATTTCTTAACATATGGTACGTTCCATGCAAACTGTGCAACTATGTTGCATCAAGATTAGCACTATATCCGGACGGACCAAATCGAGCCTCCACTTGAGCCTCTTCAACTACGAGTACCATCGGGTGTGTCTAAAATGGTTTCTTAGCCTATGGTGCATTAGGCGTAAACCGTGCACATATCTTATACCAAAGCTAACACTGTCTCTAAACGAATCGAAGTAAGATTCCATATGACACACATCATCAAGGAGTTATATCAGGTGTGTCCTAATTGATTTCTGAGCATATCGTATGTTCCATGCAAGTCGTGCATCTATCTTGCATCAAGATTAGCATTGTCTCCAAACAGACCAAACCGAGCTTTCACTTGAGCCCCTTGACCTAGGAGTACCATCGGGTGCGTCCAAAATGGTTTCTTATCCTATGGTGCATTAGGTGCAAACCGTGCACCTTTCTTGCACCAAAACTAACACAGTCTCTAAACAGACCGAAGTGAGATTCCATATGACACATGTCATCTAGGAGTTCCATCTGGTGCACCCAAATAGATTTCTGAGCATATGGTATGTTCCATGCAGATCGTGCACCTATCTTGCATCAACATTAGCATTATCTCTAAACAGACCGAACAGAGCCCCCACTTGAGCCTCTTCACCTAGGAGTACCAACAGGTGCTTCCAAAATGGTTTTTAGACTTTGGTGCATTAGGCGCAAACCGTGCACATATCTTGCACCGAAATCAATACTATCTCTAAGCACACCAAAGCGAGATTCCATATGACACACGTCATCAAGGAGTTCTATCGGGTGTGTCCAAATTAATTTCTAAGCATATGGTATATTCCATGCAGACCGTGCATCTATCTTGCATCAAGATTAGCACAATCTCCAAACAGATCAAACCGAGCTTCCACTTAAGCCTCTTCACCGAAGTACCAACACGTGCTTCCAAAATGGTTTCTTAGACTACGGTGCATTAGGCGCAAACCATGCACATATCTTGCACCAAAACTAACACTGTTTCTAAACAGATCAAAGAGGGATTCCATATGATACACATCATCAAGGAGTTCCATCGGGTGCATCCAAATTGATTTCCAAGCATATGGTATGTTCCATGCACCTACCTTGCATCAAGGTTAGCACTATCTCCAAACAGATCGAACCGTGCATCCACTTGAGCCCCTTCACCTAGGAGTACCAACAAGTGCGTCCAAAATGGTTTCTTAGACTATGGTGCATTAGGTGCAAACTGTGCACCTATCTTGCACCGAAACTAACAATGTCTCCAAATGGACCGAAGCGAGATTCCATATGACACACGTCATCAAGGAGTTCCATCGAGTGCATCGAAATTGATTTCCAAGCATATGGTATGTTCCATACAAACCATGCACCTACCTTGCATAAGGATTAGCACTATCTCCAAACTGACCGAACCAAGCTTCCACTTGAGCCTCTTCACCAAGGAGTACCAAACAGTGCATCCAAAATGGTTTCCTAGACTATGGTGCATTAGGCGCAAACTGTGCACCTATCTTGCACTAAAACTTACAATGTCTACAAACGAACCGAAGCAAGATTCCATATGACACACGTCATCAAGGAGTTCTATAGTTTGTGTCCAAATTAATTTCTAAGCATATGGTATGTTCCATGCAGACCGTGCATCTAACTTGCATCAAGTTTAGCACTATCTCTAAACAGATCAAACCGAGCTTCCACTTGAGCCTCTTCACCGAACTACCAACAAGTGCTTCCAAAATGGTTTCTTAAACTATGGTGCATTAGGCGCAAACCATGCACATATCTTGCATCAAAACTAACACTATTTCTAAACAGACCAAAGCGAGATTCCATATGACACAGGTCATCAAGGAGTTCCATCGGGTGCATACAAATTGATTTCCAAGCATATGGTATGTTCCATGCAAATCGTGCACCTATCTTGCATCAAGATTAGCACTATCTCCAAACAGACTGAACCGAGCTTCCACTTGAGCCTCTTCATCTAGGAGTACAAACAGTTGCATCAAAAATGGTTTCTTAGACTATGGTGCATTAGGCACAAACTATGCACCTATCTTGCACCAAAACTAACATTGTCTCCAAACAGACCGAAGCGAGATTCCATATGACACACGTCATCTAGGAGTTCCTTTACGTGTGTCCAAATTGATTTTTTAACATATGGTACGATCCATGCAAACTGTGTAACTATGTTGCATCAAGATTAGCACTATATCCGAACAGACCAAATCGAGCCTCCACTTGAGCCTCTTCAACTATGAGTACCATCGGGTGTGTCTAAAATGGTTTCTTAGCCTATGGTGCATTAGGCGTAAACCGTGCACATATCTTATACCAAAGCTAACAATGTCTCTAAACGAATCGAAGCAGGATTCCATATGACACACATCATCGACCAGTTATATCCGGTGTGTCCTAATTGATTTCTGAGCATATCGTATGTTCCATGCAAACCGTGCATCTATCTTGCATCAAGATTAGCACTATATCCAAACAGACCAAACCGAGCTTTCACTTGAGCCCCATGACCTAGGAGTACCATCGGGTGCGTCCAAAATGGTTTCTTATCCTATGGTGCATTAGGTGCAAACCGTGCACCTATCTTGCACCGAAACTAACACAGTCTCTAAACGGACCGAAGTGACATTCCATATGACACATGTCATTTAGGAGTTCCATCTGGTGCATCCAAATAGATTTCTGAGCATATGGTTTGTTCCATGCAAATCGTGCACCTATCTTGCATCAACATTAGCATTATTTCTAAACAGACCGAACAGAGCCTCCACTTGAGCCTCTTCACCTAGGAGTACCAACAGGTGCTTCCAAAATGGTTTTTTAGGCTTTGGTGCATTAGGCGCAAACCGTGCACATATCTTGCACTGAAACTAATACTATCTCTAAGCACATCAAAGCGAGATTCCATATGACACACGTCATCAAGGAGTTCTATCGGGTGTGTCCAAATTAATTTCTAAGCATATGGTACGTTCCATGCAGACCGTGCATCTATCTAGCATCAAGATTAGCACTATCTCTAAATAGATCAAACCGAGGTTCCACTTGAGCCTCTTCACCGAAGTACCAACAGGTGCTTTCAAAATGGTTTCTTAGACTATGGTGCATTAGGCGCAAACCATGCACATATCTTGCACCGAAACTAACACTGTTTCTAAACAGACCAAAGAGAGATTCCATATGATACACATCATATGGAGTTCCATCGGGTGCATCCAAATTGATTTCCAAGCATATGGTATGTTCCATGCACCTACCTTGCATCAAGATTAGCACTATCTACAAACAGACCGAATCGAGCATCCACTTGAACCCCTTCACCTAGGAGTACCAACAAGTGCGTCCAAAATGGTTTCTTAGACTATGGTGCATTAGGTGCAAACTGTGCACCTATCTTGCACCGAAACTAACAATGTCTCCAAATGGACCGAAGCGAGGTTCCATATGACACACGTCATCAAGGAGTTCTATCGGGTGCATCGAAATTGATTTCCAAGCATATGGTATGTTACATGCAAACCATGCACCTACCTTGCATAAGGATTAGCACTATCTCCAAACTGACCGAACCAAGCTTCCACTTGAGCCTCTTCACCAAGGAGTACCAAACAGTGCGTCCAAAATGGTTTCTTAGACTATGGTGCATTAGGCGCAAACTGTGCACCTATCTTGCACTAAAACTTACAATGTCTACAAACGAACCGATGCAAGATTCCATGTGACACACGTCATCAAGGAGTTCTATTGTTTGTGTCCAAATTAATTTCTAAGCATATGGTATGTTCCATGCAGACCGTGCATGTATCTTGCATCAAGTTTAGCACTATCTCCAAACAGATCAAACCGAGCTTCCACTTGAGCCTCTTCACCGAACTACCAACAGGTGCTTCCAAAATGGTTTCTTAAACTATGGTGCATTAGGCGCAAACCATGCACATATCTTACACCGAAGCTAACACTATTTCTAAACAGACCAAAGCGAGATTCCATATGACACAGGTAATCAAGGAGTTCTATCGGGTGCATACAAATTGATTTCCAAGCATATGGTATGTTCCATGCAAACCGTGCACCTATCTTGCATCAAGATTAGCACTATCTCCAAGCAGACCGAACCGAGCTTCCACTTGAGCCTCTTCATCTTGGAGTACAAACAGTTGCATCAAAAATGGTTTCTTAGACAATGGTGCATTAGGCACAAACTATGCACCTATCTTGCACCAAAACTAACATTGTCTCCAAATAGACCGAAGCGAGATTCCATATGACACACGTCATCGAGTTCCTTTAGGTGTGTCCAAATTGATTTCTTAACATATGGTATGTTCCATGCAAACTGTCCAACTATGAAGCATCAAGATTAGCATTATATCCGAACAGACCAAATCGAGCCACCACTTGAGCCTCTTCAACTACGAGTACCATCGGGTGTGTCTAAAATGGTTTCTTAGCCTATGGTGCATTAGGCATAAACCGTGCACATATCTTATACCAAAGCTAACACTGTCTCTAAACGAATCAAAGCAAGATTCCATATGACACACATCATCAAGGAGTTATATCAGGTGTGTCCTAATTGATTTCTGAGCATATCGTATGTTCCATGCAAACCGAGCATCTATCTTGCATCAAGATTAGCACTATATCCAAACAGACCAAACTGAGCTTTCACTTGAGCCCCTTGACCTAGGAGTACCATCGGGGTGCGTCCAAAATGGTTTCTTATCCTATGGTGCATTAGGTGCAAACCGTGCACCTATCTTGCACCGAAACTAACACAGTCTCTTAACGGACCGAAGTGAGATTCCTTATGACACATGTCATCTAGGAGTTCCATCTAGTGCATCCAAATAGATTTCTGAGCATATGGTATGTTTCATGCAAATCGTGCACCTATCTTGCATCAACATTAGCATTATCTCTAAACAGACCGAACAGAGCCTCCACTTGAGCCTCTTCACCTAGGAGTACCAACAGGTGCTTCCAAAATGGTTTTTTAGACTTTGATGCATTAGGCGCAAACCGTGCACATATCTTACACCGAAACTAATACTATCTCTAAGCACACCAAAGCGAGATTCCATATGACACACGTCATCAAGGAGTTCTATCGGGTGTGTCCAAATTAATTTCTAAGCATATGGTACGCTCCATGTAGACTGTGCATCTATATTGCATCAAGATTAGCACTATCTCCAAACAGATCAAACCGAGCTTCTAGTTGAGCCTCTTCACCGAAGTACCAACAGGTGCTTCCAAAATGGTTTCTTAGACTATGGTGCATTAGGCGCAAACCATGCACATATCTTGCACCGAAACTAACACTGTTTCTAAACAGACCAAAGAGAGATTCCATATGATACACATCATCAAGGGGTTCCATCGGGTGTGTACTAACTGATTTCCAAGCATATGGTATGTTCCATGCACCGACCTTGCATCAAGATTAGCACTATCTCCAAACAGACCGAACCGAGCATCCACTTGAGCCCCTTCACCTAGGAGTACCAACAAGTGCGTCTAAAATGGTTTCTTAGACTATGGTGCATTAGTTGCAAACTGTGCACCTATCTTGCACCGAAACTAACAATGTCTCCAAATGGACCAAAGCGAGATTCCATATCACACACGTCATCAAGGAGTTCCATCGGGTGCATCGAAATTGATTTCCAAGCATATGGTATGTTCCATGCAAACCATGCACCTACCTTGCATAAGGATTAGCACTATCTCCAAACTGACCGAACCAAGCTTCCACTTGAGCCTCTTCACCAAGGAGTACCAAAGAGTGCGTCCAAAATGGTTTCTTACACTATGGTGCATTAGGCGCAAACTGTGCACCAATCTTGCACTAATGTCTACAAACGAACCGATGCAAGATTCCATGTGACACACGTCATCAAGGAGTTCTATTGTTTGTGTCCAAATTAATTTCTAAGCATATGGTATGTTCCATGCAGACCGTGCATGTATCTTGCATCAAGTTTAGCACTATCTCCAAACAGATCAAACCGAGCTTCCACTTGAGCCTCTTCACCGAAGTACCAACAGGTGCTTCCAAAATGGTTTCTTAAACTATGGTGCATTAGGCGCAAACCATGCACATATCTTACACCGAAGCTAACACTATTTCTAAACAGACCAAAGCGAGATTCCATATGACACAGGTAATCAAGGAGTTCTATCGGGTGCATACAAATTGATTTCCAAGCATATGGTATGTTCCATGCAAACCGTGCACCTATCTTGCATCAAGATTAGCACTATCTCCAAACAGACCGAACCGAGCTTCCACTTGAGCCTCTTCATCTTGGAGTACAAACAGTTGCATCAAAAATGGTTTCTTAGACAATGGTGCATTAGGCACAAACTATGCACCTATCTTGCACCAAAACTAACATTGTCTCCAAATAGACCGAAGCGAGATTCCATATGACACACGTCATCGAGTTCCTTTAGGTGTGTCCAAATTGATTTCTTAACATATGGTATGTTCCATGCAAACTGTCCAACTATGAAGCATCAAGATTAGCACTATATCCGAACAGACCAAATCGAGCCACCACTTGAGCCTCTTCAACTACGAGTACCATCGGGTGTGTCTAAAATGGTTTCTTAGCCTATGGTGCATTAGGCATAAACCGTGCACATATCTTATACCAAAGCTAACACTGTCTCTAAACGAATCAAAGCAAGATTCCATATGACACACATCATCAAGGACTTATATCAGGTGTGTCCTAATTGATTTCTGAGCATATCGTATGTTCCATGCAAACCGAGCATCTATCTTGCATCAAGATTAGCACTATATCCAAACAGACCAAACCGAGCTTTCACTTGAGCCCCTTGACCTAGGAGTACCATCGGGGTGCGTCCAAAATGGTTTCTTATCCTATGGTGCATTAGGTGCAAACCGTGCACCTATCTTGCACCGAAACTAACACAGTCTCTTAACGGACCGAAGTGAGATTCCTTATGACACATGTCATCTAGGAGTTCCATCTAGTGCATCCAAATAGATTTCTGAGCATATGGTATGTTTCATGCAAATCGTGCACCTATCTTGCATCAACATTAGCATTATCTCTAAACAGACCGAACAGAGCCTCCACTTGAGCCTCTTCACCTAGGAGTACCAACAGGTGCTTCCAAAATGGTTTTTTAGACTTTGATGCATTAGGCACAAACCGTGCACATATCTTGCACCGAAACTAATACTATCTCTAAGCACACCAAAGCGAGATTCCATATGACACACGTCATCAAGGAGTTCTATCGGGTGTGTCCAAATTAATTTCTAAGCATATGGTACGCTCCATGCAGACTGTGCATCTGTATTGCATCAAGATTAGCACTATCTCCAAACAGATCAAACCGAGCTTCCAGTTGAGCCTCTTCACCGAAGTACCAACAGGTGCTTCCAAAATGGTTTCTTAGACTATGGTGCATTAGGCGCAAACCATGCACATATCTTGCACCGAAACTAACACTGTTTCTAAACAAACCAAAGAGAGATTCCATATGATACACATCATCAAGGGGTTCCATCGGGTGTGTACTAACTGATTTCCGAGCATATGGTATGTTCCATGCACCGACCTTGCATCAAGATTAGCACTATCTCCAAACAGACCGAACCGAGCATCCACTTGAGCCCCTTCACCTAGGAGTACCAACAAGTGCGTCTAAAATGGTTTCTTAGACTATGGTGCATTAGTTGCAAACTGTGCACCTATCTTGCACCGAAACTAACAATGTCTCCAAATGGACCAAAGCGAGATTCCATATGACACACGTCATCAAGGAGTTCCATCGGGTGCATCGAAATTGATTTCCAAGCATATGGTATGTTCCATGCAAACCATGCACCTACCTTGCATAAGGATTAGCACTATCTCCAAACTGACCGAACCAAGCTTCCACTTGAGCCTCTTCACCAAGGAGTACCAAAGAGTGCGTCCAAAATGGTTTCTTACACTATGGTGCATTAGGCGCAAACTGTGCACCAATCTTGCACTAATGTCTACAAACGAACCGATGCAAGATTCCATGTGACACACGTCATCAAGGAGTTCTATTGTTTGTGTCCAAATTAATTTCTAAGCATATGGTATGTTCCATGCAGACCGTGCATGTATCTTGCATCAAGTTTAGCACTATCTCCAAACAGATCAAACCGAGCTTCCACTTGAGCCTCTTCACCGAAGTACCAACAGGTGCTTCCAAAATGGTTTCTTAAACTATGGTGCATTAGGCGCAAACCATGCACATATCTTACACCGAAGCTAACACTATTTCTAAACAGACCAAAGCGAGATTCCATATGACACAGGTAATCAAGGAGTTCTATCGGGTGCATACAAATTGATTTCCAAGCATATGGTATGTTCCATGCCAACCGTGCACCTATCTTGCATCAAGATTAGCACTATCTCCAAACAGACCGAACCGAGCTTCCACTTGAGCCTCTTCATCTTGGAGTACGAACAGTTGCATCAAAAATGGTTTCTTAGACAATGGTGCATTAGGCACAAACTATGCACCTATCTTGCACCAAAACTAACATTGTCTCCAAATAGACCGAAGCGAGATTCCATATGACACACGTCATCGAGTTCCTTTAGGTGTGTCCAAATTGATTTCTTAACATATGGTATGTTCCATGCAAACTGTCCAACTATGAAGCATCAAGATTAGCACTATATCCGAACAGACCAAATCGAGCCACCACTTGAGCCTCTTCAACTACGAGTACCATCGGGTGTGTCTAAAATGGTTTCTTAGCCTATGGTGCATTAGGCATAAACCGTGCACATATCTTATACCAAAGCTAACACTGTCTCTAAACGAATCAAAGCAAGATTCCATATGACACACATCATCAAGGAGTTATATCAGGTGTGTCCTAATTGATTTCTGAGCATATCGTATGTTCCATGCAAACCGAGCATCTATCTTGCATCAAGATTATAACTATATCCAAACAGACCAAACCGAGCTTTCACTTGAGCCCCTTGACCTAGGAGTACCATCGGGGTGCGTCCAAAATGGTTTCTTATCCTATGGTGCATTAGGTGCAAACCGTGCACCTATCTTGCACCGAAACTAACACAGTCTCTTAACGGACCGAAGTGAGATTCCTTATGACACATGTCATCTAGGAGTTCCATCTAGTGCATCCAAATAGATTTCTGAGCATATGGTATGTTTCATGCAAATCGTGCACCTATCTTGCATCAACATTAGCATTATCTCTAAACAGACCGAACAGAGCCTCCACTTGAGCCTCTTCACCTAGGAGTACCAACAGGTGCTTCCAAAATGGTTTGTCAGACTTTGATGCATTAGGCACAAACCGTGCACATATCTTGCACCGAAACTAATACTATCTCTAAGCACACCAAAGCGAGATTCCATATGACACACGTCATCAAGGAGTTCTATCGGGTGTGTCCAAATTAATTTCTAAGCATATGGTACGCTCCATGCAGACTGTGCATCTGTATTGCATCAAGATTAGCACTATCTCCAAACAGATCAAACCGAGCTTCCAGTTGAGCCTCTTCATCGAAGTACCAACAGGTGCTTCCAAAATGGTTTCTTAGACTATGGTGCATTAGGCGCAAACCATGCACATATCTTGCACCGAAACTAACACTGTTTCTAAACAGACCAAAGAGAGATTCCATATGATACACATCATCAAGGGGTTCCATCGGGTGTGTACTAACTGATTTCCAAGCATATGGTATGTTCCATGCACCGACCTTGCATCAAGATTAGCACTATCTCCAAACAGACCGAACCGAGCATCCACTTGAGCCCCTTCACCTAGGAGTACCAACAAGTGCGTCTAAAATGGTTTCTTAGACTATGGTGCATTAGGTGCAAACTGTGCACTTATCTTGCACCGAAACTAACAATGTCTCCAAATGGACCAAAGCGAGATTCCATATGACACACGTCATCAAGGAGTTCCATCGGGTGCATCGAAATTGATTTCCAAGCATATGGTATGTTCCATGCAAACCATGCACCTACCTTGCATAAGGATTAGCACTATCTCCAAACTGACCGAACCAAGCTTCCACTTGAGCCTCTTCACCAAGGAGTACCAAAGAGTGCGTCCAAAATGGTTTCTTACACTATGGTGCATTAGGCGCAAACTGTGCACCTATCTTGCACTAAAACTTACAATGTCTACAAACGAACCGAAGCAAGATTCCATATGACACACGTCATCAAGGAGTTCTTTTGTTTGTGTCCAAATTAATTTCTAAGCATATGGTATGTTCCATGCAGACCGTGCATCTATCTTGCATCAAGTTTAGCACTATCTCCAAACAGATCAAACCGAGCTTCCACTTGAGCCTCTTCACCGAACTACCAACAAGTGCTTCCAAAATGGTTTCTTAAACTATGGTGCATTAGGCGCAAACCATGCACATATCTTGCACCGAAACTAACATTGTTTCTAAATAGACCAAAGCGAGATTCCATATGACACAGGTCATCAAGGAGTTCCATCGGGTGCATACAAATTGATTTCCAAGCATATGGTATGTTCCATGCAAACCGTGCACCTATCTTGCATCAAGATTAGCACTATCTCCAAACAGACCGAACCGAGCTTCCACTTGAGCCTCTTCATCTAGGAGTACAAACAGTTGCATTAAAAATAGTTTCTTAAACTATGGTGCATTAGGCACAAACTATGCACCTATCTTGCACCAAAACTAACATTGTCTCCAAACAGACCGAAGCGAGATTCCATGACACACGTCATCGAGGAGTTCCTTTAGGTGTGTCCAAATTGATTTCTTAACATATGGTACGTTCCATGCAAACTGTCCAACTATGTTGCATCAAGATTAGCACTATATCCGAACAGACCAAATCGAGCCTCCACTTGAGCCTCTTCAAATACGAGTACCATCGGGTGTGTCTAAAATGGTTTCTTAGCCTATTAGGCGTAAACCGTGCACATATCTTATACCCAAGCTAACACTGTCTCTAAACGAATCGAAGCAAGATTCCATATGACACACATCATCAAGGAGTTATATCAGGTGTGTCCTAATTGATTTCTGAGCATATCGTATGTTCCATGCAAACCGTGCAACTATCTTGCATCAAGATTAGCACTATATCCAAACAGACCAAACCGAGCTTTCACTTGAGCCCCTTGACCTAGGAGTACCATCGGGTGCGTCCAAAATAGATTTCTGAGCATATGGTATGTTCCATGCAAATCGTGCACCTATCTTGCATCAACATTAGCATTATCTCTAAACAGACCGAACAGAGCCTCCACTTGAGCCTCTTCACCTAGGAGTACCAACAGGTGCTTCCAAAATGGTTTTTTAGACTTTGGTGCATTAGGCGCAAACCGTGCACATATCTTGCACCGAAACTAATACTATCTCTAAGCACACCAAAGCGAGATTCCATATGACACGCGTCATCAAGGAGTTCTATCGGGTGTGTCTAAATTAATTTCTAAGCATATGGTATGCTCCATGCAGACCGTGCATCTATATTGCATCAAGATTAGCACTATCTCCAAACAGATCAAACCGAGCTTCCACTTGAGCCTCTTAACCGAACTACCAACAGGTGCTTCCAAAATGGTTTCCTAGACTATGGTGCATTAGGCGCAAACCATGCACATATCTTGCACGGAAACTAACACTGTTTCTAAACAGACCAAAGAGAGATTCCATATGATACACATCATCAAGGAGTTCCATCGGGTGTGTCCTAATTGATTTCAAAGCATATGGTATGTTCCATGTACCTACCTTGCATCAAGATTAGCACTATCTCCAAATAGACCGAACCGAGCATCCACTTGAGCCCCTTCACCTAGGAGTACCAACAAGTGCGTCTAAAATGGTTTCTTAGACTATGGTGCATTAGGTGCAAACTGTGCACCTATCTTGCACCGAAACTAACAATGTCTCCAAATGGACCAAAGCGTGATTCCATATGACACACGTCATCAAGGAGTTCCATCGGGTGCATCGAAATTGATTTCCAAGCATATGGTATGTTCCATGCAAACCATGCACCTACCTTGCATAAGGATTAGCACTATCTCCAAACTGACCGAACCAAGCTTCCACTTGAGCCTCTTCACCAAGAGTACCAAAGAGTGCGTCCAAAATGGTTTCTTACACTATGGTGCATTAGGCGCAAACTGTGCACCTATCTTGCACTAAAACTTACAATGTCTACAAACGAACCGAAGCAAGATTCCATATGACACACGTCATCAAGGAGTTCTATTGTTTGTGTCCAAATTAATTTCTAAGCATATGGTATGTTCCATGCAGACCGTGCATCCATCTTGCATCAAGTTTAGCACTATCTCCAAACAGATCAAACCGAGCTTCCACTTGAGCCTCTTCACCGAACTACCAACAAGTGCTTCCAAAATGGTTTCTTAAACTATGGTGCATTAGGCGCAAACCATGCACATATCTTGCACCGAAACTAACACTGTTTCTAAATAGACCAAAGCGAGATTCCATATGGCACAGGTCATCAGGAAGTTCCATCGGGTGCATACAAATTGATTTCCAAGCATATGGTATGTTCCATGCAAACCGTGCACCTATCTTGCATCAAGATTAGCACTATCTCCAAACAGACCGAACCGAGCTTCCACTAGAGCCTCTTCATCTAGGAGTACAAACTGTTGCATTAAAAATGGTTTCTTAGACTATGGTGCATTAGGCACAAACTATGCACCTATCTTGCACCAAAACTAACATTGTCTCCAAACAGACCGAAGCGAGATTCCATATGACACACGTCATCTAGGAGTTCCTTTAGGTGTGTCCAAATTGATTTCTTAACATATGGTACGTTCCATGGAAACTGTCCAACTATGTTGCATCAAGATTAGCACTATATCCGATCAGACCAAATCGAGCCTCCACTTGAGCCTCTTCAACTACGAGTACCATCGGGTGTGTCTAAAATGGTTTCTTAGCCTATTAGGCGTAAACCGTGCACATATCTTATACCCAAGCTAACACTGTCTCTAAACGAATCGAAGCAAGATTCCATATGACACACATCATCAAGGAATTATATCAGGTGTGTCCTAATTGATTTCTGAGGATATCGTATGTTCCATGCAAACCAAGCATCTATCTTGCATCAAGATTAGCACTATATCCAAACAGACCAAACCGAGCATTCACTTGAGCCCCTTGACCTAGGAGTACCATCGGGTGCGTCCAAAATAGATTTCTGAGCATATGGTATGTTCCATGCAAATCGTGCACTTATCTTGCATCAATATTAGCATTATCTCTAAACAGACCGAACAAAGCCTCCACTTGAGCCTCTTCACCTAGGAGTACCAACAGGTGCTTCCAAAATGGTTTTTTAGACTTTGGTGCATTAGGCGCAAACCGTGCACATATCTTGCACCGAAACTAATACTATCTCTAAGCACACCAAAGCATGATTCCATATGACACATGTCATCAAGGAGTGCTATCGGGTGTGTCCAAATTAATTTCTAAGCATATGGTACGTTCCATGCAGACCGTGCATCTATCTTGCATCAAGATTAGCACTATCTCCAAACAGATCAAACCGAGCTTCCACTTGAGCCTCTTCACCGAAGTACCAATAGGTGCTTCAAAAATGGTTTCTTAGACTATGGTGCATTTGGCGCAAACCAAGCACATATCTTGCACCGAAACTAACACTGTTTCTAAATAGACCAAAGCGAGATTCCATATGACACAGGTCATCAAGGAGTTCCATCAGGTGCATACAAATTGATTTCCAAGCATATGGTATGTTCCATGCAAACCGTGCACCTATCTTGCATCAAGATTAGCACTATCTCCAAGCAGACCGAACCGAGCTTCCACTTGAGCCTCTTCATCTAGGAGTACAAACAGTTGCATCAAAAATGGTTTCTTAGAGTATGGTGCATTAGGCACAAACTATGCAACTATCTTGCACCAAAACTAAAATTGTCTCCAAACAGACCGAAGTGAGATTCCATATGACACACGTCATCGACTTCCTTTTGGTGTGTCCAAATTGATTTCTTAACATATGATACGTTCCACGCAAACTGTCCAACTATGTTGCATCAAGATTAGCACTATATCCGAACAGACCACATCGAGCCTCCACTTGAGCCTCTTCCACTACGAGTACCATCGGGTGTGTATAAAATGTTTTCTTAGCCTATGGTGCATTAGGCATAAACCGTGCACATATCTTATACCAAAGCTAACACTGTCTCTAAATGAATCGAAGCAAGATTCCATATGACACACATCATCAAGGAGTTATATCAGGTGTGTCCTAATTGATTTCTGAGCATATCGTATGTTCCATGCAAACCGTGCATCTATCTTGCATCAAGATTAGCACTATGTCCAAACAGACCAAACCGAGCTTTCACTTGAGCCCCTTGACCTAGGACTACCATCGGAGTGCGTCCAAAATGGTTTCTTATCCTATGGTGCATTAGGTGCAAACCGTGCACTTATCTTGCACCGAAACTAACACAGTCTCTAAACGGACCGAAGTTAGATTCCTTATGACACATGTCATCTAGGAGTTCCATCTGTTGCATCCAAATAGATTTTTGAGCATATGGTATGTTCCATGCAAATCGTGCACCTATCTTGCATCAACATTAGCATTATCTCTAAACAGACCGAACAGAGCCTCCACTTGAGGCTCTTCACCTAGGAGTACGAACAGGTGCTTCCAAAATGGTTTTTTAGACTTTGGTGCATTAGGCGCAAACCGTGCACATATCTTGCACCGAAACTAATACTATCTCTAAGCACACCAAAGCGAGATTCCATATGACACACGTCATCAAGGAGTTCTACCGGGTGTGTCCAAATTAATTTCTAAGCATATGGTACGTTCCATGCAGACCGTGCATCTATCTTGCATCAAGATTAGCACTATCTCCAAACAGATCAAACCGAGCTTCCACTTGAGCCTCTTCACCGAACTACCAACAGGTGCTTCCAAAATGGTTTCTTAGACTATGGTGCATTAGGCGCAAACCATGCACATATCTTGCACCGAAACTAACACTGTTTCTAAATAGACCAAAGAGAGATTCCATATGATACACCTCATCAAGGAGTTCCATCGGGTGCATCCAAATTGATTTCCAAGCATATGGTATGTTCCATGCACGTACCTTGCATCAAGATTAGCATTATCTCCAAACAGACCGAACCGAGCATCCACTTGAGCCCCTTCACCTAGGAGTACCAACAAGTGCGTCCAAAATGGTTTCTTAGACTATGGTGCATTAGGTGCAAACTGTGCACCTATCTTGCACCGAAACTAACAATGTCTCCAAATGGACCGAAGCGAGATTCCATTTGACACACGTCATCAAGGAGTTCCAGCGGGTGCATCGAAATTGATTTCCAAGCATATGGTATGTTCCATGCAAACCATGCACCTACCTTGCATAAGGATTAGCACGATCTCCAAACTGACTGAACCAAGCTTCCACTTGAGCCTCTTCACCAAGGAGTACCAAACAGTGCGTCCAAAATGGTTTCTTAGACTATGGTGCATTAGGCGCAAACTGTGCACCTATCTTGCACTGAAACTAATACTGTCTCTAAGCACACCAAAGCAAGATTCCATATGACATACGTCATCAAGGAGTTCTATCGGGTGTGTCCAAATTAATTTCTAAGCATATGGTACGTACCATGCAGACCGTGCATCTATCTTGCATCAAGATTAGCACTATCTCCAAATAGACCAAATCAAGCTTTCACTTGAGCCTTTTACCTAGGAGTAGCATTGGGTGCATCCAAAATGGTTTCTTAGCCTATGCTGCATTATGTGCAAACCTAGCACCTATCTTGCACTAAAACTAACACTGTCTCCAAAGAGACCGAAGTAAGATTTCGTATGACACACGTCATCTAGGAGTTCCATCATATGCGTCCAGATTGATTTCCAAGCATTTGGTATTTTCCATGCAAACCGTGCACCTATCTTGCATCAAGATTAGCACTATCTCTAAACAGACCGAACAGAGCCTCCACTTGAGCCTCTTCACCTAGGAGTACCAACAGGTGCTTCCAAAATGGTTTTTTAGACTTTGGTGCATTAGGCGCAAACCGTGCACATATCTTGCACCGAAACTAATACTATCTCTAAGCACACCAAAGCATGATTCCATATGACACATGTCATCAAGGAGTTCTATCGGGTGTGTCCAATTTAATTTCTAAGCATATGGTACGTTCCATGCAGACCGTGCATCTATCTTGCATCAAGATTAGCACTATCTCCAAACAGATCAAACCGAGCTTCCACTTGAGCCTCTTCACCGAAGTACCAATAGGTGCTTCAAAAATGGTTTCTTAGACTATGGTGCATTAGGCGCAAACCATGCACATATCTTGCACCGAAACTAACACTGTTTCTAAACAGACCAAAGAGAGATTCCATATGATACACATCATCAAGGAGTTCCATCGGGTGTGTCCTAATTGATTTCCAAGCATATGGTATGTTCCATGCACCTACCTTGCATCAAGATTAGCACTATCTCCAAACAGACCGAACCGAGCATCCACTTGAGCCCCTTCACCTAGGAATACCAACAAGTGCGTCCAAAATGGTTTCTTAGACTATGGTGCATTAGGTACAAACTGTGCACCTATCTTGCACCGAAACTAACAATGTCTCCAAATGGACCGAAGCGAGATTTCATATGACACACGTCATCAAGGAGTTCCATCGGGTGCATCGAAATTGATTTCCAAGCATATGGTATGTTCCATGCAAACCATGCACCTACCTTGCATAAGGATTAGCACTATCTCCAAACTGACCGAACCAAGCTTCCACTTGAGCCTCTTCACCAAGGAGTACCAAAGAGTGCGTCCAAAATGGTTTCTTACACTATGGTGCATTAGGCGCAAACTGTGCACCTATCTTGCACTAAAACTTACAATGTCTACAAACGAACCGAAGCAAGATTCCATATGACACACGTCATCAAGGAGTTCTATTGTTTGTGTCCAAATTAATTTCTAAGCATATGGTATGTTTCATGCAGACCGTGCATCTATCTTGCATCAAGTTTAGCACTATCTCCAAACAGATCAAACCAAGCTTCCACTTGAGCCTCTTCACCGAACTACCAACAAGTGCTTCCAAAATGGTTTCTTAAACTATGGTGCATTAGGCGCAAACCATGCACATATCTTGCACCGAAACTAACACTGTTTCTAAATAGACCAAAGCGAGATTCCATATGACACAGGTCATCAAGGAGTTCCATCGGGTGCATACAAATTGATTTCCAAGCATATGGTATGTTCCATGCAAACCGTGCACCTATCTTGCATCAAGATTAGCACTATCTCCAAGCAGACCGAACCGAGCTTCCACTTGAGCCTCTTCATCTAGGAGTACAAACAGTTGCATCAAAAATGGTTTCTTAGAGTATGGTGCATTAGGCACAAACTATGCAACTATCTTGCACCAAAACTAAAATTGTCTCCAAACAGACCGAAGTGAGATTCCATATGACACACGTCATCGACTTCCTTTTGGTGTGTCCAAATTGATTTCTTAACATATGATACGTTCCACGCAAACTGTCCAACTATGTTGCATCAAGATTAGCACTATATCCGAACAGACCACATCGAGCCTCCACTTGAGCCTCTTCCACTACGAGTACCATCGGGTGTGTATAAAATGTTTTCTTAGCCTATGGTGCATTAGGCATAAACCGTGCACATATCTTATACCAAAGCTAACACTGTCTCTAAATGAATCGAAGCAAGATTCCATATGACACACATCATCAAGGAGTTATATCAGGTGTGTCCTAATTGATTTCTGAGCATATCGTATGTTCCATGCAAACCGTGCATCTATCTTGCATCAAGATTAGCACTATATCCAAACAGACCAAACCGAGCTTTCACTTGAGCCCCTTGACCTAGGACTACCATCGGAGTGCGTCCAAAATGGTTTCTTATCCTATGGTGCATTAGGTGCAAACCGTGCACTTATCTTGCACCGAAACTAACACAGTCTCTAAACGGACCGAAGTTAGATTCCTTATGACACATGTCATCTAGGAGTTCCATCTGCTGCATCCAAATAGATTTTTGAGCATATGGTATGTTCCATGCAAATCGTGCACCTATCTTGCATCAACATTAGCATTATCTCTAAACAGACCGAACAGAGCCTCCACTTGAGCCTCTTCACCTAGGAGTACGAACAGGTGCTTCCAAAATGGTTTTGTAGACTTTGGTGCATTAGGCGCAAACCGTGCACATATCTTGCACCGAAACTAATACTATCTCTAAGCACACCAAAGCGAGATTCCATATGACACACGTCATCAAGGAGTTCTACCGGGTGTGTCCAAATTAATTTCTAAGCATATGGTACGTTCCATGCAGACCGTGCATCTATCTTGCATCAAGATTAGCACTATCTCCAAACAGATCAAACCGAGCTTCCACTTGAGCCTCTTCACCGAACTACCAACAGGTGCTTCCAAAATGGTTTCTTAGACTATGGTGCATTAGGCGCAAACCATGCACATATCTTGCACCGAAACTAACACTGTTTCTAAATAGACCAAAGAGAGATTCCATATGATACACCTCATCAAGGAGTTCCATCGGGTGCATCCAAATTGATTTCCAAGCATATGGTATGTTCCATGCACGTACCTTGCATCAAGATTAGCATTATCTCCAAACAGACCGAACCGAGCATCCACTTGAGCCCCTTCACCTAGGAGTACCAACAAGTGCGTCCAAAATGGTTTCTTAGACTATGGTGCATTAGGTGCAAACTGTGCACCTATCTTGCACCGAAACTAACAATGTCTCCAAATGGACCGAAGCGAGATTCCATATGACACACGTCATCAAGGAGTTCCAGCGGGTGCATCGAAATTGATTTCCAAGCATATGGTATGTTCCATGCAAACCATGCACCTACCTTGCATAAGGATTAGCACGATCTCCAAACTGACTGAACCAAGCTTCCACTTGAGCCTCTTCACCAAGGAGTACCAAACAGTGCGTCCAAAATGGTTTCTTAGACTATGGTGCATTAGGCGCAAACTGTGCACCTATCTTGCACTGAAACTAATACTGTCTCTAAGCACACCAAAGCAAGATTCCATATGACATACGTCATCAAGGAGTTCTATCGGGTGTGTCCAAATTAATTTCTAAGCATATGGTACGTACCAAGCAGACCGTGCATCTATCTTGCATCAAGATTAGCACTATCTCCAAATAGACCAAATCAAGCTTTCACTTGAGCCTTTTACCTAGGAGTAGCATTGGGTGCATCCAAAATGGTTTCTTAGCCTATGCTACATTATGTGCAAACCTAGCACCTATCTTGCACTAAAACTAACACTGTCTCCAAAGAGACCGAAGTAAGATTTCGTATGACACACGTCATCTAGGAGTTCCATCATATGCGTCCAGATTGGTTTCCAAGCATTTGGTATTTTCCATGCAAACCGTGCACCTATCTTGCATCAAGATTAGCACTATCTCCAAACAGACCGAACCGAGCATCCACTTGAGCCCCTTCACCTAGGAGTACCAACAAGTGTGTCCAAAATGGTTTCTTAGACTTTGGTGCATTAGGTGCAAACTGTGCACCTATCTTGCACCGAAACTAACAATGTCTCCAAATGGACCGAAGCGACACGTCATCAAGGAGTTCCATTGGGTGCATCTAAATTGATTTCCATGCATATGGTATGTTCCATGCAAACCATGAACCTACCTTGCATAAGGATTAGCACAATCTCCAAACTGACCGAACCAAGCTCCCACTTGTGCCTCTTCCCCCAGGAGTACCAAATAGTGCGTCCAAAATGGTTTCTTAGACTATGGTGCATTAGGTGCAAAATGTGCACCTATCTAGCACTAAAACATACAATGTCTACAAACGGACCGAAGCAAGATTCCATAAGACACACCTCATCTCAGAGTTCCATTGGGTGCGTCCACATTGATTTCTAAGCATATGGTATGTTCCTTGCAAATCATGCACCTATCTTGCATCAAGATTAGCACTATCTCTTAACAGAGCAAACCGAGCTTCCACTTGAGCCTCTTCACCGAAGTACCAACAGGTGCTTCCAAAATGGTTTCTTAGACTATGGTGCATTAGGCGCAAACAATGCACATATCTTGCACCGAAACTAACACTGTTTCTAAACAGACCAAAGCAAGATTCCATATGACACACGTCTTCAAGGAACCATCAGGTGCATCCAGATTGATTTCAAGCATATGGTATATTCCATGCAAACCGTGCACCTATCTTGCATCAAGATTAGCACTATCTCCATATAGACCGAACCGAGCATCCACTTGAGCCTCTTCATCTAGTAGTACAAACAGGTGCGTCAAAAATGGTTTCTTAGACTATGGTGCATTTGGCACAAACTATGCACCTATCTTGCACCGAAACTAACATTGTCTCCAAACTGACCGAAGCGAGATTCCATATGACACACATCACCTAGGAGTTCCATTGGGTGAGTCCAAATTGATTTCTTAACATATGGTATGTTCCATGCAAACTGTACAACTATCTTGCATCTAGATTAGCACTATATCTAAACAGACCAAATCGAGCCTCCACTTGAGCCTCTTCAACTACGAGTACCATCGGGTGCGTCTAAAATGGTTTCTTAGCCTATGATGCATTTGGCGTAAACCGTGCACATATCTTCTACCAACACTAACACTGTCTCTAAACGAACCGAAGCAAGATTCTATATGACACACATCATGAAGGAGTTATATCAGGTGTGTCCTAATTGATTTCTGAGCATATCGTATGTGTCGAGGGTATCAACAAGGGGTACCCACACCAATGCGTATAACGAGGCCATCCGTACGCACGCGCTGCCATCGACGGCCATGCGTATACGCAGCCTTCGATGTCCACAACCTCGAAGACGGAAATAGCGTCGAGCGAATCGGTCGGGGCTCGAGCGACAACTGCCGTCGAATACGGAAGCGGGCTCGAGCGAACCGAGAGGCGTCGAGCGCAAAGACACTGTCCGCCGCCTGACGCGCGCACGAGAGCCAGGACATTTAAATGCACCTGACGCTTCCCCACCTAACACATGGGTCACGGGAGGCGTGATAGGGAACAAGCTTCTGTCCCATCGTTCTTTTTGCAGCCTTCCCACCGAACGACCAAGGGCATGTCAGGACGCGGGAAACAAGGATGGAATGTCTAATCGGGACCCCTTCGAGACCTCCAAGGTCGGCGCTCCAGATATCAGCACATTACACGGCGTCCGACCCTCGACCGAACAGGGTCCCTTCCTAGGGACAAGTTGGGCGTCGACTGACGACACCACAACTACCCCGCCGGATCTGCCACCATACCGTACAAGCATGCGACCTCAGAACCAGCGCGAGGCGGCGGGCAGGGCAGAACGCAGGAGCACGCGTAATCATCACCGGGCTATCAAGATGGGACGGCTCGAGGCCATGCCGTACGCAAGCCTCGAGTAGGTCAGCGCTCCATGCGGCTATCGACCCCTACTCTAACATCTACGCATGTACCCTGGGTCTCTCCTTTGAGCTATAAAAGGAGAGACTCAGGAATAGAACGAGGAACACAACACAAGACCACGCTCATACGTAGTAGAGCTCCACACTTCATACCACGCTTGTATTCGCCCCTGTACAAGTACTTAGGTGTAACACCCCAGTGTTATGGTTGCATCAAGCATGTGCATGGCATGAGCATCATCATTTTTCAAAGCATCCATGATCATCATCTATCTTGAGACATGTCATTCTTTGCAAAGATGTGGTTTAAATTGATTAAATAGGCTTCCTATGCTTATGTTTGAGTGAACAATGCTTGTGTTTGTGCTTAATGTCTTGGTAATTAGTTTATCTATGTTTAACTTGATCTTGGGAACAATGTTCATGTTGGTCACTTTTCCAAAATATGCTTCTAAGTCATACTTATGAAAATAGGCCCTAGAAACCTCTTTTGCTTAGGCTTTTAAAAAGTGTTTCATAAAATGTTTGCATGTCAAAACTTTCTACAGCAAAGTTGTAGAAACTTTTATAAGGAACAAAAGTTGTTTTATGGCCATCTCATGAAAATGATCACAAATAGCTCAAAAGTGGTCCACAAGGCAGATTTGGGGCTGTTTTCAACACTTAGAAAATTTTCTAAGTCCTGGGTGCTTTGCAGTTTGCTCGATCGGTTTTGGAAACTCTATATCTTTCAATCCAGGCCGATCTGGCCTTTGCTCCAGTTGACAAAGTTGTAGATCTCGCCTAGTACTCCAAGTTTGTCAACTACGCCATCGCCTAATTCGCTCTGGTTTGGGAGATAATCGCCGGTGAAGTGGCTCTGTCAGACGAGCACCCTTTCTTCTGAATCGGGCCTGACCTCGTCGACGTGGCCGACCGCCGGCAGAGCTCCGTCGCCATTTGTCGCCCGTACGCCGTGTTTGGCCCCGCTTGTCAGCTTCCGTCGCGTGCATGACCTCCACGGCGGCGCCCCGAGCGAGTGGACGCGTCCACTTCGCTCTGCCTCGCCCTCTCTCGCCTGAACCTCGTCCGCAGCGAGCCCTCCGCCGCGAGCTCACTCCGGCGAGCTCGTGTGCGCTCCTCTCTGCGTCTCCGTCCACCAAACTCCACCCAAAGCTCCGCCGTGAGCCGCTCTCCAAGCTCCACCCTCTAACTCGCCGAGAAACCCACCGGTGAGCCGACATTCCCTTCTTCCCCCAAATCGGTCCGCCGTGACCTTCTTCTCCGGCGAACTCAATGCCGAGCGCTGTGAGGCTTCTCATCATCTTTGGTTAGGTCCTAGAGGTAGCTTAGGTCCTTAGCGAGCTTTTGCGCCACCTGGTGGACGCTCTACCGGGTTCTCCGTCGCCGGACACGGTGCGCAGCGCCGCCATGCTTCCGCCGGAGTTGGGTGCTCTCGTGGCCAGCGCTTTCCACGGGGATCCAGGCCAAGCCGCGTACCTAGGAAGCTTCGCCGTAGTCCGTTGGTGCTGTAGAAGGCCTTAGGTCGCGCTCTACCGGCCTGAGGGCTCCGGCGTAACGCCGGGCACCTCCGCCGAGCCGCCATTGCCGACGGTGAGCCCCTTCCGGTGGCTCCGCCGTGGCAAAAGTGGGGTCAATCGAGCCGTTAGGGTTCGGGGATCACGTTGATGCCCTGGGTTTGGCCGGAGACCTCGCCGTCGCGGAGAAATCGCCGGCGAAGATCGCCTCGGCCGTGAGGAAGAAGAGCCTGACAGATGGGACCCACTGTCAGCGACTCTCTCTTTCCCTCCTTTTCTTTTATTCAAAATCCTGATTTTTGACTTTCTTGCAAAAATCATATCTCCTGTTTCTGAGATCCAAAAATTGTGAAACAAATTTTTTGGTGTTTCTTGAGATGGCTAGTATTTAATAAAAATATAAAATGAATCATGTTTTCTGAGAAATTATTTATTAAGGATTTAATCTTGTTAGTTATGGATAAAGGCATATCTCTTGTTATACTGCTTAGTTTGCTTTGACAATTTTATGGTGGTCTCTGCATGGCATTGGAGTGCTCTGATAATTATTTCATGATTTTTGGAGCACTGTTGTTGTGATATGTAATTTGTGTTTGAAATATGGCTTGTTTCTTTAATTAAATCACATAAAATAATTGGTGTTTATGCTGGTGCTCTATTTTGGTGGTAAACTTGTTTATGGTATTCCTAAGATGTAAATAATCTGAAATCTGTTGTTTGACACTATATAAGTCATGTTTATGAATTTATGAAATAAATGCCTTGATACATGTTAAATGCATATCTTTAATTTGGCATGTGCATTGGTCCTGAAATTTTTATGGTGGTGATCTGATGTTATACTTGTGCCTCTGTAATTTTTGTAGATTTTTCTGAGCACTTTAACTAATATCTTGTAAATATGCCTTATCTAAAGTTAATTAATAAATGCCTTGTTAAGTAATTGTTTTGGGGTTTTCAACTGATGATCTGGTGACCTTGTAATATGTTTGTGCTCATGAGTCATATGGTTGGCATGGTTTGTGTTTTGATCATGTCATTAAATAATTAACTATAGGGTTAAATGCTGTTCTGGACAGCAAGTGAGCAATTTAACTTTGTTTAAATGACCAGTTTCATGTATGAATCTTGCTGTCATGTTTAAAGATTAATTGTAGACAATTTCGTAAGCTTTCCAGAATGTCCTTACTCATGTTTGTTGGACCTGTCTATCTATAATTATGATTTATTTACTGAGCATACTTGTTTTGTGTCGTTTGCTGCTTTAGTGTCATGATAGGTTTTGGGTTATGTTAACTTGTTTATTCATGTGAGTTAGTATAACTCTTGCTCCGTAAATGAGTGTCCAGTGAGTTGCTTGTGTTATTAAGCATTCATCTGTAGCATGTGCACCTTCTCATTCATCGAGCATGCAATAGGTGCACCGGACGTGGCAGTTTCCTTCGAGCTCCAAGCGAATCCCGAAGGTCAAGAGGGCAGCCAGGAAGTGGAGGTCCAGCAAGCCGGACTCGAGGAGCCCGAAGAAGAAGTTGAGTGCCCGAATCACGAACCGGCATCGTTCGTGAAAGGCAAGCCCCGAAGCATTCTAAGTCTCCCCTTATTTCCGAAAAGTTTACTTAATACGTTATATCTATTGATGCATTACGTATAGGAGTTGTGATGAAACTGTTGCTGCATTCTACTCTATCCTTGTCCAGATAACTCACCCTCCCTGGTTGTAGAGTTAGGTTCGAGTAGCAGCTTAGCTATGCTTTAATCGGTAGAAGTCGGGTGATATTTCGTCATCCGCGCGATATAGGGTTGTGTCGGGTCACGATGGTCTATATGTGCTATCGTGGATGGAACCTGGTTAAATTGACTTAAGCCGGGCGGAGTTTTGCAAGTGTGTAGTAACTCCGTCTGTGGCAGCTAAGGACCGATCGTTGTATGTCCTCTTGTCATGTTGAACGCATGCCTGACACTTAGTTGGCCGGATAACTCGTTCCGACCGCGAAGCCGAGTAGTATGACTCAGGCCGGAAGACCGGCAAGTATAAAGTGCGCACTACCGGAGGAAGTGCGTTGTGCGGGGGACCATTGGCGTAAGTCCAAAGGCAGGTGAGTTAAAATTCCTGACCTCCCTGGCAGAGTGGTAGCCCTGGGAGTGCGGCGCTGATCGGAGCCGCGACTCCTGAGTCGTACCAAAGGTGACCCTTTGGCTCTCCGGCAGGAGATGCCTGGGTGAGTGCTAGGAATAATCCTCCAGCTGGATAGGAATTCGATTCGAATCGCCGTCTCTCCCGGTTAGTGAGAACTTGACAGAGCAGCGGCAAACGTAGCATTCACTAATGAACTTGGTTCGTGATAATGATGATAGCAAGAAGAACATATGATGAATTTGATATGGTTAATATTGTTTGTAATAATCAAGTGATGTGTTGTAGTACAGGTGCTAATCTAGTGGTAGGCTGATGATAAATAAATATGATGCCCTGAAAATAACTTAGTTGTAAGTTAAGCTTTTGGCAAAAGGTGAGTCAACCAGCTCCACTTAAGATTTAGCCTTGCATGATCCTTGGTGTCTTTTGTGTTTTACTAGACGGGTAAGTCTAGCTGAGTACATCCTCGTACTCAGGGTTTATTCCCACCTGTTGCAGATGATATCTTCTATGACGGTTTCTGCAAGACCTGTCTCCATCCCGCTGGGGATGAGGACTAACCGTTGGGCACGGTTCTCTACTCTTCTCGTCTATGATGCTTTTGGAAGGATGACCTAGACTCTGGCAGTAACAAACTTGTGAACTGAACTTTGAACGGATGTGTGTAACTATTTTGCTTCCGCTACTTCAAACTTGGGTTGTAATAACTTAATGACTCTGATGTGGTGCCGCTTCGTCGGCAATGAATGACTATGTAACAATCGTTGTGTTTATGTTGAACTATTACGATCTTGGTTTGTTGCGAGTTGGTTTGAAGTCCTTCGTGATTTCGATTGACTACCGGGATTATATGGGCTCAAGTTTAGAAACTTGATTGTTTGACGATCGTTTCTGCACTTGAACTCTTATAATTTGGTCGGTTCTGTGACAGCTGGCATCGGAGCAAGTTCAGCATTATAAATGCAGCATTTGTGTATTTAAAACAAAAGAGTTTTTAAATAAAATGGTGTTTAATAAGTAATTAAGTTATGCCAGTGGTCGAATCCTCCTTGCCCACATAAGGACTCTAGGTGGCTATTTAAGTACTGACTTGGGGGGTTTTATTTATGCATCTCCGGCAGTACTCAGGTATGGATGTGTGATGACTGCACTATGCTACCCTGTGGTCTAATGGTGGAGGTAGCCTTCATATGTGAATTAGCCACATATGTCGCTAGATTTAAATTATGCAACGTCGCACCTACGCTCAGGTAAGTGGGAGCTGTGAGAGCATGATCGTCCAAACGGCGGTCTAGGGGAGTGTTCGCGGTGGTTTTCTAGAGTGGCTACATGTCGAAACCATGGAACCACGAAAGAACCTTAATTGGGGAGTATTTAATTTCTCGGGTAGTTGTGGTGTCATTGTTTGAGCATGTTGGGCATGCCCAAGCAATGTGCACTTAGTTTACTGCTTTCTTGAGTGATATATATTGGGAACTGTTGGGCTGAAGTGAAGTTTTCTGCAGGTACTCTAACAACGTACGTGTAAACCGATAGTTACCGTATCGAGAGACGAATGTATGCCACCGTATATCCGTTAGAATATTAATTTTCTAAGTTTGTGAGGACGTACGGTTCGTGCATGCATCATGTCGCATTCATACATACATTCTGTCTGCTCCTTCCCTTACAATTTCGTCCCTTTTTAAATAAATAAATGTTGCTTCAACTAATCCTCTTTTACCATGGTATTCCCATTCCTTTCCACAGATGGACGCACCCGCCTCACCTCGTCCCAGTGACACTTTCTTGCACGAGTCTGGCACTCCTACCCTGCTCTGGAGAGTGTTACAGACTGTTGGGTATACTGAGCCACCTCAGTATTCTTGGTGGGAGATGGAGAGCACAGGAGAGATCCAGTGGTTTGCTGTGCAAGGAGTTGTCCCTCCACGCGGGGACAAGCCTGCATGGACAGGCTGGACGTGCAGCTCAGATGGGCAGACTCCTTGGGAGGCAGCTCAGGTTGCAGCCCAGACTATCCTGCTCGACATCTGTCAGAGGTGTGGTGACGAGCTGACAGGAGGACCAGCGGCCTCCATTCCTAGTGCTGACCCAGCAGCCGCGGAGTGGAAACAGGCTGATGGTTGTGCTTTGGTTCGAGGCAGAGGAGAGAGAGCTGTGAGCTCTAGTCCTGCTATGAGTGCTATGATGGCTGTACTCAAGCTGATCAGTCAGCGAGAGGACACCTATGCACAGGTGATGGTGGCTGTTCGTAGGGCACAGGAGATGCAGCGGAAGGCTGAAAAGCGTGCTCGCAAATTTCGCAAGCAAGCTAGGCTCCTGGAGCAAGCTCAGAAGGACCGCAATGACTGGGAAGACATTGCGGAGTATCGGAGGCAGCAGTGGGTGAAAGCCATAAGAGAGAGAGATCATAAGCAGGATCAGATGAGCCAGTTAGCTAGAGAGAAGGAGACCTTGCAGGAGCGCTTGGTGCTGCTCACCCGTGAGAGGGATACTGCACTCCGTGTGTCGGAGAACAGGCGCCAAGCATGGGAGATGCACCGAGTTCAGTCGCTTGAGCGGGAGAACTATCTACAGGGTCAGATTGAGGCTGGTCTTTTGGAGATTCACCGTCTCAACAACTTGCTACACCCTATTCCTCGCCCTATCCCAGTGTATCCAGAGGTGGGACCTCAGGTGATTGTGGCCGAGGATGATGGTATGGAGGTCGATGGGCCAGCAGCGGCTGCACCACCTTTACACGAGGACGTGGAGGATGAGGAGCTTGAGCCGGTTAGCGACGAGGATGGAGAGGCGATCTTCGACGCTGACTCGGACGACGAGCCTGGAGTGTAGGGAGTAGTGAGTAGTTGCTGCAGGATCTTTTGTTGTATGCCAGTCGGTTGTGGTGCTTTTGTAACCATGTTGTAATTCGAAACTTTGACCTTGACTCATGGCATGTACTGTGATGGTGTAATAACCTTATGGACCCTATGTGCAGTCTATATGATCGTTATGTTGTGCCGATGTTTTCCGTTGTGGTGCGTATTGCGGATATCTATGTCGTGTGTTGGATTGGTGATGTTGTTTTGTGGAATTGAATTTTTGTGCCTTTCTGTGAAGTTATTCTCTCGAATACTTTCAGGCATGAGTATAAGTTCTTCTACGGCAAATCTTGTCATCATCAATGCTCACTGACTGTGTCTTTACAGATGTCTCGTGGCACCCGGGGTGCGGAACAGCGTGCAAACATGAATCCACCACCTCCTCCTCCACCACCAAATCCAGCTGAGCTGATGCAAATGATGGTGGAAAATCAGAGGATGCTCACTGAAACCATCAATCGTATGGCAAATCAGGGTGGCCGTAATGCACAGGAAGGGCCAGCTCCTAACCAGTACAGTAGCTTCAAGGACTTCATGGATACGAAGCCCCCACCTTTCAGAGAAGCTGAAGAACCCCTTCAAGCTGAAGAGTGGCTGAATACGGTGGAACAAAAGTTTCGCCTACTTCGGTTGACTGAAGGTTTAAAGGCGGAGTATGCAGCTCACCAACTGCAGGGACCAGCAGGCATCTGGTGGAATCAGTACCGGGAAGCTCTACCGGCTGCCACGGTGATTGATTGGAATCTTTTCCGTGAGGCTTTCAAAGGGCATTTCATTCCTCCGGGTGTTATGGAGATGAAGCACACCGAGTTCATGCAGCTGACTCAGGGCAACAAGACTCTGAAGGAGTATTTGCATGCTTTCAATCACTTGTCTAGGTATGCTCCTGAGTTTGTGAACACGGAGACGAAAAAGATCGCTAGTTTCAAGCGGGGTTTGGGTCCCAAATTGCTGAAGACTATGGGCCGCACTAAGTGTGCAACTTTCAACGAGTTTGTCAGTGATGCTCTCACCCAAGAGAACTATAACACTGTGTACACTGCGACCAAGACTCGCAAGAGGGCTTTTGAGGCCAGTGCTGGGTCATCTCAGTCCAAGGCTCCAGTGGCAGCTAAGCCACCATTCCGTGCTCCAACCCCCAACTAGCGATACCGCCCTCCGGTGAAGAAGAATCAGGCAAAGACGGGTTTTCGCAAGGGGTACTCTATTGCTCTTCCTAGGGGCAACACGGGTCCCAGCTATGCCAAGACTCCACCTGCCAACCGTCCGTGCTGGAACTGCAATCAGACCGGGCATTGGCAGAGCAACTGTCCTTACCCGCCAAAGAAGGGCAACTAGGGGAACGTCCGTCAGGGGCGTGTTCACTACACAACTGTGGAGGCAATCCCTGCTGGTGAGGTAGTCACGGCTGGTAAGTTTCTGGTCAATCAACATGATGCACTCGTGCTTTTTGATTCTGGAGCATCGCATTCTTTTGTGAGTTCTGAATTTGTATCTAAGCATAGCATCAAGACCATCACACTTGATCAGGGCAGTTATTGTATTAGTGCTGCGGGAAATGATATTTCCACCAATCAAGTGGTTTTGGGGGCAACTTTGGAGATAGGAGGCCATCAGTTTCTTGCTGATCTGGTTGTTCTACCCGGTGTGGGCATAGATGTAATTCTAGGGATGAAGTGGATGAGTGGTAATGGAGTTCTTATAGACACCACCACTCGTGTAGTGATGTTGAAAGACCCAGATACCAAGGAGGCATTTCTAGTGCAACTCCCTCGTGATATTCAAATCCGTAGCACTGTGAATGCAGTTACATCTAAGGCTATTCAGGATATTCCGGTGGTGTGTGAGTTTCCGGACGTATTTCCTGATGATTTGCCCGGGCTTCCTCCGGATCGGGATGTGGAGTTCAAAATTGAATTGATTCCAGGCACCGCTCCTATCTCTAGAAGACCTTATAGGATGCCGCCCAATGAATTAGCTGAGCTTAAGACCCAACTAAATGAGTTGTTGCAGAAGGGTCTTATTCGTCCTAGTTCTTCTCCTTGGGGTTGTCCGGCCATCTTTGTGAAGAAGAAGGATCAATCTTTGCGCATGTGTGTGGACTATCGTCCCCTAAATGCGGTGACTATCAAGAACAAATACCCTCTTCCTCGCATTGATATCTTGTTTGATCAGTTGTCTAAAGCTAAGGTATTCTCCAAGATTGATTTGCGATCTGGGTACCATCAGATCAAGATCCGTCCCGAAGATATACCTAAGACGGCTTTCTCGACGAGGTATGGGTTGTATGAGTACCTTGTCATGTCCTTCGGGCTTACGAATGCACCTGCTCATTTCATGTATCTTATGAATTCGGTGTTCATGCCCGAATTGGACAAGTTTGTAGTGGTCTTCATTGCTGATATCTTGGTATATTCTTGCAATGAAGAGGAGCATGCAGAGCATCTGCGTGTAGTGTTGTCGCGTTTGCGCGAACATCAGCTTTATGCTAAGTTTAGCAAATGCGAGTTTTGGCTAAAGAAAGTACCTTTCTTGGGCCATGTCTTATCTGAAGAAGGCATATCGGTGGATCCGGCTAAGGTGCAAGAGGTGCTGGATTGGAAAGTTCCAACTTCGGTACACGAGGTTCGGAGTTTTCTCGGTCTGGCTGGGTATTACCGTCGATTTATTCCGGAGTTCTCCAAAATATCCAAGCCTATGACTCGTCTACTTCAGAAAGATGAAAAGTTTGTGTGGACACCTGAGTGTGAAGAGGCATTCCACAAGTTGAGGACACTGTTGACATCAGCTCCTGTCCTAGCTCAACCTGATATCGAGAAGCCTTTCGATGTCTTTTGTGATGCATCAGGCATTGGTTTAGGCTGTGTGTTGATGCAGGAAGGTCGCGTTATCACGTATGCCTCGCGCCAACTTCGAAAGCATGAGGTCAATTACCCCACTCATGACTTAGAATTGGCAGCAGTTGTTCATGCTTTGAAAATCTGGAGGCATTATCTGCTGGGTAATCTATGTAATATCTACACCGATCATAAGAGCCTCAAGTATATCTTCACTCAACCTGAACTGAACATGCGGCAGCGAAGGTGGCTTGAGTTGATTAAAGACTATAATCTCCAAGTGCACTATCATCCGGGCAAGGCAAACGTGGTGGCGGATGCCTTGAGTCGGAAAGCGCACTGTCACTCAATACAAGTGGAAGATCCATTGTTGTCACATCTTATGCATCCGCTTGTGCTCAACCAGATTTCTCTGGAAAGTACCATTCGCAATTGAGTCATCGAACTGCAGCGGACAGATGTAGGCATCCACCATATCAAGAGGAAGATGAAGGAAGAAGAAACCAAGCATTTCTGGGTTGATGAAAACGGAATCCTTTGGTTCAAGGATCGACTTGTGGTCCCAAAAGACCGCGAGCTGCGAAATCAGATCCTATCTGAAGCTCATTCATCCAAAATGTCTATCCATCCTGGTAGAAGCAAGATGTATCAGGATCTGAAACCTTTGTTTTGGTGGACAAAGATGAAAAAGGAGATAGCTGCTTTTGTCGCTCGTTGTGACAATTGTTGTCGCGTGAAGGCTGTTCACATGAAAGCTGGTTTGCTTCAACCCTTGCCAATTCCTGGTTGGAAATGGGAAGAAGTCAGCATGGATTTCATCAGTGGACTCCCAACTTCTGTTAAGGGTTATGACTCTATCTGGGTGGTTGTAGATCGTTTGACCAAGGTTGCTCGATTTATTCCAGTCCGAACTGATTATCGTCCCCATCAGTATGCGGAGTTGTATTTCGAGCACATTGTTCGCCAGTATGGTGTGCCTCGAACAATCATATCTGATCGTGGACCACAGTTCACTGCTCGTTTTTGGGAATGTCTTCATGAGCAGATTGGTACTCACTTGGTCCGCAACTCTGCTTATCACCCCCAAACAGCAGGTCAAACTGAACGAGTTAACCAGATCCTTGAAGATATGTTGAGGGCATGTGCTCTCTCATCAAAAGGTTCTTGGGTTAAGTGGTTGCCATTAGCTGAGTTCTCCTACAACAACAGTTATCAGGAGAGTATCAAGATGGCTCCATTTGAAGCCTTGTACGGTCGAAAGTGTCGAACCCCGTTGAATTGGGTAGAAGCTGGAGAGCGAAGATACTACGGCATCGATTTCGTGAACGAAGCGGAGCAGAAAGTCCGTGTTATCCAGCAACACCTGGAAGCTGCTCAAGCTCGTCAGAAAAGTTATGCTGACAAGAGAAGGAAGCCGATTGAGTATTCAGTTGGTGACCATGTGTACATCCAGGTGTCTCCGATGAAGGGTGTACAAAGGTTCAGAGTCAAGCGAAAGCTTGCACCTCGCTATGTGGGACCTTATCGGATTCTCGAAAAGAAAGGGAATGTGGCATACAAAGTTCAACTCCCAGTTGCGCTTCGGGCCATTTTTCCTGTCTTTCACGTATCGCAATTGAAGAAGTGCCTTCGTGTACCGGAGGAACGAGTGGAAATTCGAGATATCAAGTTGAAGTCAGACTTGGTGTATGAGGAGAAACCCATGGCGATTCTTGATCGCAAGGAACGGGAAACACGTAATCGTGTGGTTAAGCTCTACAAAGTGTTGTGGAGTAACCACGGGGAAGAAGATGCCACTTGGGAGACGGAGGATTATTTGAAAGAAGTTTACAAAACCTTCTTCGAAAATCAGTAAGCTTTCAAATCTCGGGACGAGATTTTTGTAAGGGGGGAGGGCTGTAACACCCCAGTGTTATGGTTGCATCAAGCATGTGCATGGCATGAGCATCATCATTTTTCAAAGCATCCATGATCATCATCTATCTTGAGACATGTCATTCTTTGCAAAGATGTGGTTTAAATTGATTAAATAGGCTTCCTATGCTTATGTTTGAGTGAACAATGCTTGTGTTTGTGCTTAATGTCTTGGTAATTAGTTTATCTATGTTTAACTTGATCTTGGGAACAATGTTCATGTTGGTCACTTTTCCAAAATATGCTTCTAAGTCATACTTATGAAAATAGGCCCTAGAAACCTCTTTTGCTTAGGCTTTTAAAAAGTGTTTCATAAAATGTTTGCATGTCAAAACTTTCTACAGAAAAGTTCTAGCAAATTTTATAAGGAACAAAAGTTGTTTTATGGCCATCTCATGAAAATGAACACAAATAGCTCAAAAGTGGTCCACAAGGCAGATTTGGGGCTGTTTTCAACACTTAGAAAATTTTCTAAGTCCTGGGTGCTTTGCAGTTTGCTCAATCGGTTTTGGAAACTCTATATCTTTCAATCCAGGCCGATCTGGCCTTTGCTCCAGTTGACAAAGTTGTAGATCTCGCCTAGTACTCCAAGTTTGTCAACTACGCCATCGCCTAATTCGCTCTGGTTTGGGAGATAATCGCCGGTGAAGTGGCTCTGTCAGACGAGCACCCTTTCTTCTGAATCGGGCCTGACCTCGTCGACGTGGCCGACCGCCGGCAGAGCTCCGTCGCCATTTGTCGCCCGTACGCCGCGTTTGGCCCCGCTTGTCAGCTTCCGTCGCGTGCATGACCTCCACGGCGGCGCCCCGAGCGAGTGGACGCGTCCACTTCGCTCTGCCTCGCCCTCTCTCGCCTGAACCTCGTCCGCAGCGAGCCCTCCGCCGCGAGCTCACTCCGGCGAGCTCGTGTGCGCTCCTCTCTGCGTCTCCGTCCACCAAAGTCCACCCAAAGCTCCGCCGTGAGCCGCTCTCCAAGCTCCACCCTCTAACTCGCCGAGAAACCCACCGGTGAGCCGACATTCCCTTCTTCCCCCAAATCGGTCCGCCGTGACCTTCTTCTCCGGCGAACTCAATGCCGAGCACTGTGAGGCTTCTCATCATCTTTGGTTAGGTCCTAGAGGTAGCTTAGGTCCTTAGCGAGCTTTTGCGCCACCTGGTGGACGCTCTACCGGGTTCTCCGTCGCCGGACACGGTGCGCAGCGCCGCCGTGCTTCCGCCGGAGTTGGGTGCTCTCGTGGCCAGCGCTTTCCACGGGGATCCAGGCCAAGCCGCGTACCTAGGAAGCTTCGCCGTAGTCCGTTGGTGCTGTAGAAGGCCTTAGGTCGCGCTCTACCGGCCTGAGGGCTCCGGCGTAACGCCGGGCACCTCCGCCGAGCCGCCATTGCCGACGGTGAGCCCCTTCCGGTGGCTCCGCCGTGTCAAAAGTGGGGTCAATCGAGCCGTTAGGGTTCGGGGATCAAGTTGATGCCCTGGGTTTGGCCGGAGACCTCGCCGTCGCGGAGAAATCGCCGGCGAAGATCGCCTCGGCCGTGAGGAAGAAGAGCCTGACAGATGGGACCCACTGTCAGCGACTCTCTCTTTCCCTCCTTTTCTTTTATTCAAAATCCTGATTTTTGGCTTTCTTGTAAAAATCATATCTCCTGTTTCTGAGATCCAAAAATTGTGAAACAAATTTTGTGGTGTTTCTTGAGATGGCTAGTATTTAATAAAAATATAAAATGAATCATGTTTTCTTAGAAATTATTTATTAAGGATTTAATCTTGTTATTTATGGATAAAGGCATATCTCTTGTTATACTGCTTAGTTTGCTTTGACAATTGTATGGTGGTCTCTGCATGGCATTGGAGTGCTCTGATAATTATTTCATGATTTTTGGAGCACTGTTGTTGTGATATGTAATTTGTGTTTGAAATATGGCTTGTTTCTTTAATTAAATCACATAAAATAATTGGTGTTTATGCTGGTGCTCTATTTTGGTGGTAAACTTGTTTATGGTATTCCTAAGATGTAAATAATCTGAAATCTGTTGTTTGACACTATATAAGTCATGTTTATGAATTTATGAAATAAATGCCTTGATACATGTTAAATGCATATCTTTAATTTGGCATGTGCATTGGTCCTGAAATTTTTATGGTGGTGATCTGATGTTATACTTGTGCCTCTGTAATTTTTGTAGATTTTTCTGAGCACTTTAACTAATATCTTGTAAATATGCCTTATCTAAAGTTAATTAATAAATGCCTTGTTAAGTAATTGTTTTGGGGTTTTCAACTGATGATCTGGTGACCTTGTAATATGTTTGTGCTCATGAGTCATATGGTTGGCATGGTTTGTGTTTTGATCATGTCATTAAATAATTAACTATAGGGTTAAATGCTGTTCTGGACAGCAAGTGAGCAATTTAACTTTGTTTAAATGACCAGTTTCATGTATGAATCTTGCTGTCATGTTTAAAGATTAATTGTAGACAATTTCGTAAGCTTTCCAGAATGTCCTTACTCATGTTTGTTGGACCTGTCTATCTATAATTATGATTTATTTACTGAGCATACTTGTTTTGTGTCGTTTGCTGCTTTAGTGTCATGATAGGTTTTGGGTTATGTTAACTTGTTTATTCATGTGAGTTAGTATAACTCTTGCTCTGTAAATGAGTGTCCAGTGAGTTGCTTGTGTTATTAAGCATTCATCTGTAGCATGTGCACCTTCTCATTCATTGAGCATGCAATAGGTGCACCGGACGTGGCAGTTTCCTTCGAGCTCCAAGCGAATCCCGAAGGTCAGGAGGGCAGCCAGGAAGTGGAGGTCCAGCAAGCCAGACTCGAGGAGCCCGAAGAAGAAGTTGAGTGCCCGAATCACGAGCCGGCATCGTTCGTGAAAGGCAAGACCCGGAGCATTCTAAGTCTCCCCTTATTTCCGAAAAGTTTACTTAATACGTTATATCTATTGATGCATTACGTATAGGAGTTGTGATGAAACTGTTGCTGCATTCTACTCTATCCTTGTCCAAATAACTCACCCTCCCTGGTTTTAGAGTTAGGTTCGAGTAGCAGCTTAGCTATGCTTTAATCGGTAGAAGTCGGGTGATATTCTGTCATCCGCGCGATATAGGGTTGTGTCGGGTCACGATGGTCTATATGTGCTATCGTGGATGGAACCTGGTTAAATTGACTTAAGCCGAGCGGAGTTTTGCAAGTGTGTAGTAACTCCATCTGTGGAAGCTAAGGACCGATCGTTGTACGTCCTCTTGTCATGTTGAACGCATGCCTGACACTTAGTTGGCCGGATAACTCGTTCCGACCGCGAAGCCGAGTAGTATGACTCAGGCCGGAAGACCGGCAAGTATAAAGTGCGCACTACCGGAGGAAGTGCGGTGTGCGGGGGACCATTGGCGTAAGTCCAAAGGCAGGTGAGTTAAAATTCCTGACCTCCCTGGCAGAGTGGTAGCCCTGGGAGTGCGGCGCTGATCGGAGCCGCGATTCCTGAGTCGTACCAAAGGTGACCCTTTGGCTCTCCGGCAGGGGATGCCTGGGTGAGTGCTAGGAATAATCCTCCAGCTGGATAGGAATTCGATTCGAATCGCCGTCTCTCCCGGTTAGTGAGAACTTGACAGAGCAGCGGCAAACGTAGCATTCACTAATGAACTTGGTTCGTGATAATGATGATAGCAAGAAGAACATATGATGAATTTGATATGGTTAATATTGTTTGTAATAATCAAGTGATGTGTTGTAGTACAGGTGCTAATCTAGTGGTAGGCTGATGATAAATAAATATGATGCCCTTAAAATAACTTAGTTGTAAGTTAAGCTTTTGGCAAAAGGTGAGTCAACCAGCTCCACTTAAGATTTAGCCTTGCATGATCCTTGGTGTCTTTTGTGTTTTACTAGACGGGTAAGTCTAGCTGAGTACATCCTCGTACTCAGGGTTTATTCCCACCTGTTGCAGATGATATCTTCTATGACGGTTTCTGCAAGACCTGTCTCCATCCCGCTGGGGATGAGGACTAACCGTTGGGCACGGTTCTCTACTCTTCTCGTCTATGATGCTTTTGGAAGGATGACCTAGACTCTGGCAGTAACAAACTTGTGAACTGAACTTTGAACGGATGTGTGTAACTATTTTGCTTCCGCTACTTCAAACTTGGGTTGTAATAACTTAATGACTCCGATGTGGTGCCGCTTCGTCGGCAATGAATGACTATGTAACAATCGTTGTGTTTATGCTGAACTATTACGATCTTGGTTTGTTGCGAGTTGGTTTGAAGTCCTTCGTGATTTCGATTGACTACCGGGATTATATGGGCTCAAGTTTAGAAACTTGATTGTTTGACGATCGTTTCTGCACTTGAACTCTTATAATTTGGTCGGTTCTGTGACATTAGGTGCAAGATAATACAAACTCTCTCCCCCCGCTGGACGTAGGGCCTTCTCTTGCCCGAACCAGGATAAATCTCTGTGTCTTCTTGCATCACCATCCGGGAAAGGGAGCACGCATACAAATTTACTCGTTGGTGTGACCCCCCCGGGGGAAAACACCGACAGTTGGCGCGCCAGGTAGGGGCCCTGCGTGTTTTTTTTCATCGATTTCCCACTCCTTTCCGGATGGCTACTCTTGCCTCGCCGTTTTCACGCTCCACGGTGATTTGGTTTGGGAGCCTCGAGTTCATGTCTACGGGCTCCGGCTACGACATGATCTTGCTCTCAGTCAAAGGACCAGGAGGAGCCCGCGTTACGCCAGCACGGTTGAAGGCCCCGAGACGCCCTCACCACCACGCCTCCCCGCCTAAGAAGAGGCGCGGACAGCACCGCCGCGGCCCCTCTGCTTCAGCACGACCAACAACTCGTGCGAGGCAGGACGTAGGCCACAAGTCGGCAGCACCGTGTGACGGAGCAACAAGCGCGACGACTCAGCACCGCGCGACGACGGGAGGGGACGCGTCTCGCGCGCCCTCCCCCACCGCAACTAGGCTACTTCCACACGGGTTGTTCTCTCCAAGAGCGGCACTGCCGTTCGGATTGGACAACGCCGCGGCGTTGCTCGCCAGGGCGATATGCACAAACGCCCAGACGTACGTAGAAAGATCAATGGTCCTCCCACGTAGCTCTGAAGCGCGGCGGTCGGCGTCCGAGCTGCTGGACCTTTCCAGAGTACGAGGCCTCCGTCGTCTAGGCCCCAGACGATACTCGATCACCTCCCTCAGGCAACGATTGCTGGAGGAAGGACGTGGGTGTTTCTACGCCGCCGAACCGGACTCCGACTCCGAGACAGACAGCTATGACCCTACGAGGGAATGCTATCACATCGACGGGGCGGTAGAAACCACTGACGAGACACGGGATGCTGCTGCGGGTGGTCGAGCCCCCGCGGCGCGAGAAGACCCCAGGACGCCTGGGAACGACGGACAGGTCGACCCCCCTCCACAGGAAGACAGAACCGCGCAGCTCGCGCAGCTGCGGGAGCTCAAGATGAAGCTCGACGAAGACCGCGAGCGCCTCGTCCTGCTCGAGCAAATCCTCGAGCAAGACCTGCCTACCCGCCGGGCGGAAGTGTCCGCAGACGCGCTCGAGAGGTACATCGATAGATCGTCGGCGACTCAGAGCCAGAGCAACCTGTCAGCCGTTTCCCTCGAGCAGGCCAGAATGTAGTGGCAGCGACGATGCTGCTACGTAACATGCCAGAGCCGTCAAATTCCCAGGCCCGATGCATTCGAGATGAGGTACAGACATTGCTCCAGGTGGCGGCGGTTCAACAAGCCGAAAGTTCGGCGTCTCGACGGCGAGGAGCTGCCACAGAGAAGCGCGACGAACAGCCTCTAAACGAAGAGGAGGTGTCAGTCCAACAACAACCTCCCCCTCAAGGTAGAAAGACCGCTCTCATCCTCCCCGTCGACGGTCAACGTCGACACGACGCGCGGCACGACATCAAAGAAAATCGACGCCGCCGGCACGGAGACGCGGAAGAGCGCGGTTATAGCGCGCATCGCGGTGGGAGATACGACAGCGACGAGGACCTGGTGGCCCCCGAGCCACCAGGCCCACGGGTGTTCAGCAGGGCGATCCGCAGCACGCCCCTGCCCAATCCATTTCGACCCCCGACCAGCATCGCGAAGTACAATGGAGAGACCAAACCAGAGTTGTGGCTGGCCGACTTCAGGCTGGCCTGTCAGCTAGGTGGCGCTCGAGGTGATGATCGAGCCATCATCAGACAGCTACCCCTTTTCCTCTCCGACACCGCCCGTCGATGGCTCGAGGAACTCCCTGCCAATCAGATCCACAACTGGGTTGATCTGGTCAGAGTCTTCGAGGGTAACTTCAAAGGGACCTACATACGACCAGGGAACTCATGGGACCTCAGCAAGTGCAAGCAGAAGTCAGGAGAAACTCTTCGGGAGTACGCTCGACACTTCTCGAAGCAGCGCACTGAGCTGCCGCACATCCCTGACCACGACGTCATCTTGGCGTTTGTCTCGGGCACCACCAGTCGAGACTTGGTGCGGGAATTAGGTCGCAATCGACCTCAGACCGTCGACGAGCTGATGGACGTAGTAGCCAACTACGCGGCAGGGGAGGTGGCAGTCGGCGCCTTCTTCAGCTCAGAAGGAAGAAAAGGCAAGCAGCCCGTCGAAGAAGATGGGACCCCTAGTCGAGGCCTCAAGAAGAATAAAAAGAAGCAGAAAGTGCGGCAGTTCCACCGGGAAGATTCCGATGACAACCTTGTTGCCGCCATGGATCGAAAGAAACCTTGAGGCCCTCCGGATGGAGGCATCTTTGACAAGATGTTGGAGGAGCCGTGCCCTTACCATAAGGGAGGCGCCAACCACAAGCTCAAGGACTGTCGTATGCTAAGAAAGCATTTCGACGGTCTGGGGTTCAAAAAAGATACGCGTGATGACTCCAAGAAAGAGAAGGCTGGCAGCAAGGAGGACAACAAAGATGACGAAGGCTTCCCCGCCGTCCACGACTGCTACATGATCTATGGCGGGCCCTCGACTCAATTGACCACGAGGCAGCGCAAAAGGGAGCGTCGCGAAGTCTTTGCAGCAAGAATGGCGGTGCCCCAATACCTTAGCTGGTCAAGCACTCCTATCACTTTCGACCGAGAAGACCACCCCGACAAGGTAGTCGCCCCAGGCGTCTACCCGCTCGTCGTCGACCCCATCATCGTCAACACCCGGCTCTCGAAAGTGCTGATGGATGGCGGTAGCAGCCTCAACATCATCTACCTCGAGACCCTTGACCTCCTCGGCATAGATAGAGGGAAGCTCCAACCAAGTGCTGGCGGGTTCCATGGCGTCGTGCCAGGAAAAAAGGCGCTCCCAGTAGGTCGAATTGACTTACCGGTCTGCTTCGGCACGGCGGCCAACTTCAGGAAGGAGACCCTCACCTTCGAGGTGGTTGGGTTTCGAGGCACGTACCACGCCATCATCGGGCGCCTGGGCTACGCCAAGTTCATGGCTATACCCAACTACACCTACTTGAAGCTAAAGATGCCCGGTCCCAAAGGCGTCATCACTGTCAGTTCCTCCTTCGAGCACGCGTACGAGTGTGACGTCGAGTGCGTCGAGTACGGGGAGGCGGTTGAGAACTCCACCGAGCTCGTCGCGAAGCTCGAGGCCCTGGCCGCTGAGGCTCCAGAGCCTAAGCGCCACGCGGGCAGCTTCGAGGCAGCGGCAGGAACCAAGAAGATCCCGCTCGACCCCAACAACTCCGACGGCAAAGTGCTGACGATCAGCACCGACCTCGACCCCAAATAGGAAGTTGTGCTCGTCGACTTTCTCCGTGCAAATGCCGACATGTTTGCATGGAGTCCCTCGGACATGCCAGGCATACCGAGGGAAGTCGCCGAGCACTCCTTGGAAATTCGAGCCGGTTCCAAGCCAGTGAAGCAGCGGTTGCGCCGATTCGACGAGGAGAAGCGCAAGATCATTGGCGAGGAAGTCCACAAGCTTTTGACGGCCGGATTCATCAAGGAGGTTCATCATCCTGACTGGTTAGCAAACCCTGTATTAGTTAAGAAAAAGAATGGGAAAATGAGGATGTGTGTCGATTATACTAGTCTGAATAAAGCATGTCCAAAAGTTCCCTTTCCATTGCCACGCATTGATCAGATTGTCGATTCTACCACGGGATGTGAAACCCTTTCTTTCCTTGATGCATATTCTGGTTACCACCAAATAAAAATGAAGGAGTCCGACCAGCTCGCGGCCTCTTTCATCACGCCTTTTGGGATGTATTGCTACGTGACCATGCCATTTGGGCTTCGAAACGCGGGAGCCACGTATCAACGTTGCATGCTCCACGTGTTTGGCGAACATATAGGGTCCACGGTCGAGGCCTACGTCGACGACATTGTCGTCAAGTCAAAGCGACGAGGAGACCTGATCCAGGACCTCGAGATTGCCTTTAGCTGCCTACGCACCAGCCGGATCAAGCTCAATCCCGAGAAGTGCGTTTTTGGTGTGCCTCGAGGCATGCTCCTAGGTTACATCGTTTCGCAGCGCGGCATCGAGGCCAACCCCGAGAAAGTCTTGGCCATCACGAGAATGGGGCCGATCCGAGACATCAAGGGTGTACAGAGAGTCACGGGGTGCCTGGCGGCTCTGAGCCGTTTCATCTCGAGACTAGGAGAAAAGGCATTACCATTATATCGACTCCTAAAGAAGGTCGAGCGTTTTTCTTGGACCCCCGAAGCCGAGGAAGCACTCGAAAGGCTGAAGAAGACGCTGACCTCGGCACCAGTCCTGGTTCCATCTCAACCTGCAGAGCCGCTGCTCCTCTACGTCGTGTTGACGACCCAGGTCGTCAGCGCGGCGGTGGTGGTCGAAAGACAAGAGGAGGGTCATGCGCTGCCGTTCCAAAGGCCGGTCTATTTCGTCAGCGAGGTGCTTTCGGAGACCAAGGCGCGTTATCCCCAAATCCAGAAGTTGATCTACGCCGTAATCCTTGCCCGCCGCAAGCTGCAGCATTACTTCCTCGGTCACCCCATCACGGTGGTTTCGTCTTTCCCTTTAGGAGAAATAATCCAGAGCAAAGAGGCCACGGGAAGAATAGCAAAATGGTCGGTCGAGCTCATGAGTGAGACTCTCACTTACGCGCCTCGGAAGGCCATCAAATCGCAAGCCCTGGTTGACTTCGTCGCGGAATGGACGGACTCCCAGCTTCCCCCGACTCAGGTCCAGGCGGAGCTGTGGACAATGTATTTCGACGGGTCACTCATGAAAACTGGGGCCGGGGCCGGCCTGCTGTTCATCTCACCCTTAGGCGTCCACATGAGGTCCCCATGTCGCAGAATATGAGGCCCTGGTCAACGGTCTCAAGATCGCTATCGAGTTAGGAGTCCGACGCCTCGACGTCCGAGGTGACTCCCAACTCGTCATCGACCAAGTAATGAAAACCTCGAGCTGCCACGACCCAAAAATGGAAGCATACTGCAAGGAGGTTCGTCGACTCGAAGACAGGTTCCACGGTCTCGAGCTTGTCCATGTCGCTCGACGCTACAACGAGGCAGCCGACGAACTCGCTAAGATCGCATCGACCAGAGGCACGGTGCCGCCTGATGCATTTTCAAAAGATCTTCACGAGCCATCCGTCGACCTAGGCATGGGGGCTGGCGTCGACGCCACCACCGCCCAACCAACCAATGCTGTCGATACGCTCTTGATGGTGGAAGAGATGATGGAGATAGAATGACGACCAGGTCGACCATTCGATTGGCGCACACCGTTCCTCGACTGCCTTATCCGCGGCGAGTTGCCAGAAGACAGGTCAGAAGCTCGTCGTATCGCTCGACGGGCCAAATCATATGTGATCTATGGCGAAGACAACGAGCTATATCAACGGAGCCCGACGGGGGTCTTACAACGTTGCATCACTGTGGAAGAAGGCCGAAAACTCCTCGATGACCTGCACTCGGGGGCTTGCGGTCACCACGCCGCTCCACGGACCCTTGTAGGGAACGCTTTTCGACAAGGCTTCTACTGGCCAACGGCCGTGGCGGACGCCATCGAGCTCGTACGATCATGTCACGGGTGTCAGTTCTACGCCAAGGAGACGCATCTGCCTGCCCACGCTCTTCAGATGATCCCCATTACCTGGCCGTTTGCGGTGTGGGGGCTCGATTTAGTAGGACCTCTACAAAAGGCGAAAGGAGGATTCACCCATTTGCTGGTGGCCATTGACAAGTTCTCCAAATGGATCGAGGCTCGACCCATCACCAACATCCGCTCCGAGCAGGCCGTCCTTTTCTTCACCGACATTATCCATCGGTTTGGGATCCCCAATGTCATCATCACCGACAACGGCACCCAATTCACCGCAAAAAGTTCTTGGACTTCTGCGATCGGCATCACATCCGTGTGAACTGGTCTGCAGTAGCCCACCCTCGAACTAACGGCCAAGTCGAGCGTGCCAACGGCATGATTTTGCAAGGACTCAAGCCAAGGATCTACAATCGATTGAAGAAATTCAGCAAAAAATGGGTCGAGGAGCTTTCCTCAGTCCTATGGAGCCTTAGGACAACACCAAGCAGGGCCACAAAATACACCCCATTCTTCATGGTCTACGGCTCTGAGGCTATCCTCCCCACAGACCTCGAGTATGGGTCACCTCGACTCAAGGCCTACAACGAGCAATCGAACAAAGAGACTCAAGAAAACGCGGTCGACCAACTTGAGGAGGCTAGAGACATGGCCCTCCTCAACTCTGCCAGATATCAGCAAAGGCTTCGATGCTACCACGACAAGCATGTGCGCAAGAGGGACCTCAACATGGGCGACCTAGTCCTACGACGCCGGCAAAGCAATCAGGGACGCCACAAGCTGACTCCGCCTTGGGAAGGTCCGTACGTGGTAGCCGAGGTCCTGAAGCCGGGAACGTACAAGCTGGCAGACGAAAAGGGGGCAATTCTCACCAACGCATGGAACATCGAACAGCTACGTCGATTCTACCCCTAGAAGTTCTAAACTTATGTTCCTGCTTACGCTTTGTACCAAGACTTTGTAAACGAATGAATGAATAAATAAAGTCTTTCCCTCGAAACAATTCTTCTTTCTTTGCGCCGAGAAGATTAATAAGTCACGATCTCGACGTTAAAAGGGGGCGCCGACTATGACCCATCATAGTCAGCACCCCCTCGGGGGCTACCAGGGGGACGACACCCCCCCCCCGAGTATCGAAAAAACCAAGAAGTTTTCTTTTCTTACGTAGTAAACCTTGCACGGTTTGAGTAGCTAAGGCACCTCGAGCCCCTCAAAGGCCGAGGGACAACGAGCTGGAGAACTCCTACGCCCCCGAGCTACGGAAACTCTACTCGCTTCCCCACCATTGAAGTGATCGAGGTGGTCTTTTACGAAAAATCGAGCAAGGGATACAAACGTAGGCGTAAAGAGAAACGAAAGCATCAAGCGGAAAGACAAAATAAGCATCTAACAATTACGAAAGTGATACAGCATCAGTTACCCACAGAAGTAACAAAGTATTGTACAAGGGGCCTCAGGCGCCCTGAGCAGGCTCGCAGGCCTCAGTCCACGGCACGATCCTCACCGCTCTCGCCTCCGCCCGAGCTAGCCTCAGGAGGGAGCACCTCAGGCTCGAAAAGCTTGGCCAACCTTTCCCCAGGAGCCTCCGCGTCGTCGATCAAGGCATGGAGCCTCTCCTCGTTCTCTGCGTCGGTCTTGGAGATGTCGGTGACGAAGCCATGGGACACCACCTCCATGTCGTAGGAGAAGCCCGAGCAGACAACCGCCATCGCCCGCTTCACCCCGATGTGGAGGGCGTCCCGCACCTGATCTCGCAGCGTCGCGCCTATGTAGCACAACTGGTCGACCAGGGCGTCGCCTCGAGCGTCCTCCCTCGACTCATCCATAGGCTCGACCTCCCAAGAGGTCGAGAGATCACTTATCGCCGTCCGTACTCGACGGTTCAAAGCAACCTCCGCCTCAAGCTGAGCCTTGGCGTTGCGAGCCTCGGCTTGGGCGGCCAGGAGCTCGTCCTTGAGCCCTGTAAAAGCCAATACAAAGAGACCTTAGGAAAAACTAAGCACACCTCGGAAAAAGAAATCTGATAGAGGAAACATACCGCGTACGGTCTCCTCGAGGGCCGTGTTCTCGCCGACCAGCCTGGTGTTGGCCCCCTCGATCTCTTTGTTGGAGCGTGCCAGCTCGGTGTTGGCAACGCGGAGATCCTCGATCGCCTTGCCAGCCTGAGCAATGGCCCCACTCTTCTCCAGCAATTCTCCCTTCAGACGCTCGACGTCGTTAGAGAGACTGCGGGATCGAGCCCGCTCCGCCTCGAGATCTTCGAGGGCCTTCTTCTTGGCTTCCTCCGCGGCGCCCCTGGCGACCTCGCCGTTCACATGCTCCACCTTCATCTTTCGGAAGGACTCTCGGAGAGAGTCCAGGTCGGATTTAAGGAGGCCCTTCTCCTTGTCCAGATCCGCGATAACGCTCTTGTAGGACAGGGCCTCCTCCCGGGCTCTGGACGCGGCTTCCTCGACCGTAAGAGCCCGCTCCCGTAGCTGCATCGTCTCCTCCTCCGCCTTCTTCGAGGCCTCTCGGGCCTTAGCCAGGGCAGCCTCCCTCGCCTTCTTCTCCTCCTCGAGTGCTATGAGATCTTTGTAAGCTTTAAGGAGCTTTTCCTGCGACTCGAGGAGTTGATCCTTGAGGAGGGGGAGCTGCTCCCAACCGCCCCTCGTGGCGTGTATGAAGCTGGACTTGATGCGGGAGGTCTCTTTCATATCCTGCGAATCAAGAGTCGGATGGATTAGAATACAGAAACCAGAAAGCACCATGAGGATTGGAGTTCGAGAAACACTTACGAAATAAGCCGGGCCGAGCCCGTTGTTGATAACGTCCGAGAGGAGCCCCACCACATGCTTCATCCAAAGGCGGAGCTCCTCGACGTGTTCCCACTTCTCCGCCTCCTTCCGATCGTCGAGGAAGATGTCGGGCTCAGACGGGTCGTGGGAGGCCCGGATACGGATGCGGTCGGGGCACCAGTGCTCCATCTCCCGGTCAACCCGCGCCTTAATGCCACGGATGAGGCCCTCGACGGTCTCGAGGGAGCCCCCATGGCGCAGGAACAGGTCGACGAGGCATGGGAACCGTCCGTCGTCGTCCACCGTCTTCCAGGTTCCATCCTTGGTCCCCGATGCCCCAATTTCATCCTCCTCGGAAGGAAAGCGGTCCTCCCACGCCCGACGTTCCCGGAGGAACCCTGGGGCGATCCCGTCCATGCCGTAAATTGTCCTCTTGATATCGGACTCGGGGTCGGGGGGCGTGCGCTTCAGGCCGGCGAGCGCCACCACTCCATCCGCTCGCCCCGGCTCTGCCTGGATCGCGGCAGGTGCCCCCGGGAGGAGCCACGCCGGGGTTGGGGGGCCGTACACCGGCAGGTCCTCCTCCTCGCCGAGCTCTTGCGGCTCCGGTGGCACTGGCTGGGCCGAACCTTGGGGTGGAGGCTCGAGCAGTCCTTCCTCTTGGCCCGCTTGCTGCTGCTGCTGCAGTTGCTGCTGCGGTGGTTGCTGTTGCTGCTGCTGCGGTTGCTCCTACGGTTGTTGTTGTTGCTACAGTTGCCGTTGCTGTTGCTGCTACTGCTGTTGTTGTTGCTACTGTTGCTGTGCCTCATGCTCCTGCGCCTGCCGCGCCGCCTCGCGCTCCCGCTGTTCATCCTCCTCCCTCTTCTTCTTCTGCTCCTCGAGGGTGCGGAGGCCGGCGGGCCAGGGAGTCGATCCCGCGACGTTGGGGGTCGACGCTTCCTCCTCCATAGGGCGAGCGCCCCCAGACGCTTCGTTACCATCGGACGTATCGCTGATGGTGATGGGTTCCCCCTCGACCCCCAATCGAGGGGGCTCGGGGGCTCCCTCTGACGCTTGCGTCCGGGGCGCCTCATCACGAGTCGGCGGCGACGGAGTAGGCGCGGGACGAGACGGAGCCCTCTCGACGCCGGCTGGAGGTTGGGAGCTGGAGGAGCCTACGAAACAAAGGGTAAGGGTCAGACGTTATGATAACCGACACAAGAACATCGCAACGCCCAGAAATAAACTACGAACTTGGTTCCTTGGAGGCGGCACCCGTTTTGAGCCTCTTTGCCATGGACGGTTGGGCCTGCTCAAGGGTCCGCTTTAACCTGAGAAAAGGTTGGCATATGAGGAAAGGTGGAAGAATGGGAAGACAAAAACCGCAACATCAAAAAGGCTTACCCCACAGGGAGAACGGCTTGCCTCCTGCTTCCCCGACCAGTGGGCCTCGAGCCATCCCGCGTCAGGGCTCCAGGCCCCTCGAGGGCAGGCGCTGGCTTAGGCGCGTCGGTCCCCGCCTGGCGGGCGCCGGGACTGGCGCTCCTACGGCCGGCATCTCCTTTCTCAGAGGCCGCGGCGCGACCACGAGTTAGTGGCCCCGACGCCTGGGGCCTAGCCAGATTGCTCTCCCTGGGCACCGGGGGAGGGCGCGGTGCGTCTTGGCCCGCCTTGGGCGCGGGAGGGGTGTCGGCCCGGGGGCGACGAGATCCGCTTGGACCCTCCTCTGGCGCCTCCGTCCGGGGAGCGTCGACCTCACCTCGAGGCGGGCCCTCGAGAATCCGATCGAGGCGCGACGCCATCCCCTCGGAGTCGTCGCTGTCCTCGTCGTCATCGTCATCATCGTTAGGGGATTCTTCCTCAGGCTCCCCCCTCTGCCTGGATTTGGCTCGACGCGCCTCTAATGCTTGGCGGTCGAGGTTCTTCTTCTTCTCCCCCTTCTTTGCAGAGTCCTTGGCAGACTTTAGCTTTTCGGCAGATTGGCGCCGTTTGTCACGATCGACCTCGTCCTCCTTTACCGGAGGCCTCGAGGACCGGACATCAATCCGACCCTGCCAAAACAAAGGTAGACTTAGAAAAAAGAGAGGGGAGAAAGGAAACCCAGAATCGAGGCTGCGCGCAAGAAGAAAGCGTACCAGATCGATCGAGCCTGCGTCTGGTCTCATGGGGAAGCCGTTAACGTGCTCCGGCTGGAAATCACCGGCAATTGCAGCCCTGACTCGGGCCGCGACTTCGTCGTCCGCCGGAGCCTCGTTGGACATCCGACACGCCTCGAGGTCCCGAGATGAGACGCCAGGGCCCATCTCGTCCATCCTCAACGGTCGAGACATCAAAGGGAGAACTCTCCGGTGATGGACGGCCGAGAGGACGAGAGCGGCGGTCAAACCCTCCTGGCGAAGCTTCTTCAGGGCGTCGAGGAGGGGGTCGAGCCGAGATTGATGAGCTTGGACGACGCCGTATGTCCAATCCGCTGGACGCTCCATGATCAGACGGCCCGAGTAGGAAGGCAGGAGGTTGTCATCGTTCCGCAGGTAAAACCACTGGGAGTCCCAGCCGGCGTGGTTGGTCGATAACCCTACCGGGATGTACTCCCGCGGCCTGTCCGTCTTCCCCGTCTTCTGCACCAGATTGAGGCATCCCGCCCGCACGGGCTTCCTTACGCCCATGGTTCCGGTGGGGGCATGGAAAAGCTCGCCCCTGTAGAGGTGGAGCCACAGCTCCCAGTGCGGCATCATCCCCAAGTAGCCCTCACACACGGCGGCAAAGACCGCCGCTACTGTGATGGCGTTCGGAGAGAAGTGCTGGAGCTCCACCCCATAATGGAAGCAGAGGGCCCACATGAAGCGGCTCGGGGGCGCGCCCAGACCGTGGCGGTGGAACTTGGCGAACGACACCATGTAGCCCTCCGGCGGCTGAGGCCCCCTGTGACTCGCCAGCGGCGCGATCCACTCTGGCGACGATAGCGAGGTACGGCGGCGCAGCAGTCCCTCCTTCTCAAGCTCTAACAACCGGCGCTCCGTCATCGACGACGGGCGCCAGTCGTCGGCGGCGACGAGTCTTACAGGCATCTCGGCTGGAGGGACGGTAGATTCACTACAGCTCGAGGAGGCGTGTGCGCGTGAGACGGCGAGAATGCAAAGGCAACGAGAGAATAAAAGCGAGAAGGCGGAAGGGAGAGGAACGGCGGCGACGCCACGACGTATTTATAGGTAGCAGTCCGCCAACGGACAGATCCGAGAAATAAGGTAACTCCCTCCCTTAAATGCGCCACCTGACGGTCCTTTCTCTCCTCACAGGCCGGACGCTCCGAATTCCCCGCCGATACAGTGTCGCAACGTCACTTACCTCAAAAGGTGCGCCCAACGGGCAGAAAGACGAACCGGCACGGCAGCTTCCTTACTTCGTAAGCCAAGGTATGCGCTCACGATAGTCTCGAGAGGTCGATGGCTGGCCCGTCGAAAGGGTTCGACAGCCGATCTCGAGCACCAAGAGTCAGGGATCCCCAGCGAGTGGTCGAAAATCGAGGCCCGCCTCGAGGACTCGCTGGCGATGTCCAAGGTAGGGTCAAGACAGTCGAGAGGAATCCCCCCGAAGGGAGGCATCGAGCCGCTGGACTCTATCGAATGAGACCGGTATCCCCGACCACGTCGACCCTGCTTTATGAGGACGCCTCTGGGCTACAGCTGACCCCCTCGAAAGGGGCACAGGTTCTCACTTGGACTACCCGCTAGGAACTCAATCTGGGGTGCAAGACGCTCGCTCTACCGAGAGTACGTCGAAACCTCCACGCAAGGCAAAGCCGAACAGAACCTTCCACCACGGGTGTTGACAGTGTTTCTGCAAATTTGGCAAATTAACCCTCGAAGGAGTTAAATACTCCCTCGAGGGCTCGGGGGCTACCCCCGCGGGGTCGCTCGCGCGCCCCCGTGGAAGCTCGACCGTAAAAACGAAAGTCTCCACTCGAGCGCCAGCGCTCGAATGAAGACTCGGGGGCTACTGTCGAGGGTATCAACAAGGGGTACCCACACCAATGCGTATAACGAGGCCATCCGTACGCACGCGCTGCCATCGACGGCCATGCGTATACGCAGCCTTCGACGTCCACAACCTCGAAGACGGAAATAGCGTCGAGCGAATCGGTCGGGGCTCGAGCGACAACAGCCGTCGAATACGGAAGCGGGCTCGAGCGAACCGAGAGGCGTCGAGCGCAAGGACACTGTCCGCCGCCTGACGCGCGCACGAGAGCCAGGACATTTAAATGCACCTGACGCTTCCCCACCTAACACACGGGTCACGGGAGGCGTGATAGGGAACAGGCTTCTGTCCCATCGTTCTTTTTGCAGCCTTCCCACCGAACGACCAAGGGCGTGTCAGGACGCGGGAAACAAGGATGGAATGTCTAATCGGGACCCCTTCGAGACCTCCAAGGTCAGCGCTCCAGATATCAGCACATTACACGGCGTCCGACCCTCGACCGAACAGGGTCCCTTCCTAGGGACAAGTTGGGCGTCGACTGACGACACCACAACTACCCCGTCGGATCTGCCGCCATACCGTACAAGCATGCGACCTCAGAACCAGCGCGAGGCGGCGGGCAGGGCAGAACGCAGGAGCACGCGTAATCATCACCGGGCTATCAAGATGGGATGGCTCGAGGCCATGCCGTACGCAAGCCTCGAGTAGGTCAGCGCTCCATGCGGCTATCGACCCCTACTCTAACATCTACGCATGTACCCTGGGTCTCTCCTTGGAGCTATAAAAGGAGAGACTCAGGAATAGAACGAGGAACACAACACAAGACCACGCTCATACGTAGTAGAGCTCCACACTTCATACCACGCTTGTATTCGCCCCTGTACAAGTACTTAGGTGCAAGATAATACAAACTCTCTCCCCCCGCTGGACGTAGGGCCTTCTCTTGCCCGAACCAGGATAAATCTCTGTGTCTTCTTGCATCACCATCCGGGAAAGGGAGCACACATACAAATTTACTCGTTGGTGTGACCCCCCCGGGGGAAAACACCGACAGTATGTTCCATGCAAACCGTGCATCTATCTTGCATCAAGATTAGCACTATCTCCAAACAGACCAAACTGAGCTTTCACTTGAGCCCCTTGACCTAGGAGTACCATCGGGTGCGTCCAAAATGGTTTCTTATCCTATGGTGCATTAGGTGCAAACCGTGCACCTATCTTGCACCGAAACTAACACAGTCTCTAAACGGACCGAAGTGAGATTTCATATGACACATGTCATCTAGGACCATCTGGTGCGTCCAAATTGATTTTTGAGCATATGGTATGTAATAGAATCGTCCAATTTATTAGAATTCAAGTGAATTAGTGACCACGGAAGCAGTCAAGCCAATGGACTTGAACCCATATAAACCCGGTAGTCCGACAAAACCTCAAAAGATCTCGATTCAACCAACATACAACCAGGACCGTACATGATCAAGCATCTCCATCACAGATTATAAACATTCATCACAACATAGTTTTACAACACATTGGAGTTCAAATAGAGTTATTACAACATAGGTCAGTAGCGGAAGCAAAGTAGTTTTGATACAACACACGCTCAGTTTAATTACATGCCAGTTCCAGGATCATCCCAAGAAAAGCACAACCGAAGATAATAGAAGTGATCTTGCCTGAGATCTACTCATCATCCGTAGCCGGATGATGACAGTTAGCACAGTAGCCGTGATACACGACATCATCTGCAATAAGGGTAAATAAAACCCTGAGTACGAGAAGGTACTCAGCTAGACTTACCCGTCATAAACCAGAAATAAAGTGACACCAAGGAGTATGCAAGGCTAACATTTGTGGGCTGGTTTGACTCACCTTTTGCATAAAAGCTTTAGTTTTTGAGTAACACATGTTTACAATTTCAGCAGCAAGTTCATTACTTAAAACAGCTATCCACTAGATTAGCACCTGATCTAAGCATACACTTGAGTATTAAGCATCACAATAATAACCATATCCAGATTATCACATAGCCATCATCATTCTCATCATAACCATTAAGTTTATTTAGTGAATTCTACGTTGCCGCTGCTCGAGTCAAGTTCTCACTATCCGGGAGAGACGGCGATTCGAATCGATTCCTATCCAGCTGGAGGGGTATTCCTAGCACTCACCCAAGCATACCTCGTGAGGGCAGCCCAGATCACCTTTAGCACAACTCCGAACCAAGTCGCGGGTCCGTACGGCGCCGCACCCCCAGGGACCGCCAATCTGCCAGGGTCAGGACTCTAACCTGACACCTCGGTCTTACGCCATTGACTCCCCACACATCCTTGCTACCAACCGGGGTGCGCACTTTAACCAAATCAGGGTATCCGGCCGGAGATGCACTCATAGGCTTCACGGTCGGAACGACTTATCCGGCCAACTAAGTGTTAGGCATGCGTTCAACATGACATGAGGACGTACAGCCTATCGGTCCTTAAATGACACAGACGGGGATAGATTCGCACCCAAGACCTCCATGCCTTGTTGCTGCACTATCGTCATCCCGCCTGGTCTCAAATTCATTATTAGCACCTGGTTATCTCCACGATAGCAAATATAGCCATCCGTGTCAAGTATCCACCTATCTCTCGCAGGTGACAGGAAATCACCCGGCTTCTACCGAGCTAAGCATGGCTAAGCATCATTTCGATCCTGGACCTACTTAGGTAAGGTATAAGGTGGACAAGGTAGTCATTATGCAGCAAGGGTGTCATTTCAACGCCTAACACTTAATGCAACAATATATAACCATAGTTAATTGACAGCTGGACATGACAATAAAATAGTAGGAGTCTTATAGTGCTCCGGGGCTTGCCTTCGACGTAGGTGGAAGGACGATAGTCGGGGCACTCCAGTAGATCCTCCTCTTCCTCAGCTCCTTCTCCTTGAGGTGGCTCCCTCTGCTGCTCCTCCGGCTCTGGCGGTGCGAATTCCAGGACCGTCACGCCCTTGGGTGCACCTAAGTATGCATGACAAGGCGATAAACATAGGGAATGCACACAAGATGCAAGATGTCATGATGATAAGCCAAAATAACATGAAACAAGGTGCAACATGATCACAAGTTTCTAAGAGTAAGTGAATCATGAATAAGTAAGTAAGTGCATACTTCTTCTCTGGTAGAGAGGTTAACTAGACAAGCTATTCAACCTTAGCTACTCACACTCAACAACTGGTGTCATGGACAGATTAACTAGTCACAAGTTTTAGCTATAACTTAGTCACCAATTGTCTAAACCAAGCATGTAGACACTTTCTGGAAAGCTTAACAAATTGTCTACAATTCATTTTTAGACATCCCAGAAGGATTCCCAACCAAAATAGGCTGAAACAGGCAAAGTTTGCTGGCTGTCCTGGAAAATCCAGAGAGCAAGCACTTCGTAGCAGCTTCTTGTAACAATCATAACTCTTAAACCACCCAGCCAAATGTCATGAAATTTGGACACAAGATAGATAAGTAAGTTAGCTATAAGTTTTTTATAGACAAGTTTTCCAGCAAACTTCATCTTCAAGCAGTTCTTAAGTAAATTCTACTAGCTGCACAGAATATGCTCAAGACAAGGCATAATTAGCAAAATAATATTTTAGCACATATTAAGAATGTAACATTGGTTCCAACCAAAGACACCAGTAGTTAGAACATGTCTAAGAAACATCATAAAACATCATGGCAAGGTTTAAAATCATTTTTATTATCCCCTTTTCTATTTATTTGATTATTAGGGTGAATTAATGAGCATGTAGTACAAGTGTTCCAAAAATTCTAATAAAATTACAGCAAGCTATTTAGGCTACCACAAGGTTCCTGTAAAAATTTCAGGGCTCTTGCACATGCAGATTGTGAGATACAAAAATGACAAGCTAACAATGGCATTAAAGGCATAAATGTGAAACCCTATCAAAAAGTGTCAAACAACATATTTCAGATTTGTCTTATCTTTGTTTGCACATGATTACATCACCCAGCAATTTTCATCATAAAAGGAGTTATAATCTATTTATTAAAAATACCACAAGAAACTCCTATTTGAACAAGAAATATTTATAACTTCACCAACAGCCATCCAAAAATCATGATAAATTTATCAGAGCCTACTCATGTCATAAATAACACTCTCCTAAATTTGCATGGCCATAGGACTCATAGATCTCAAGATATAATTACCTTCTATTTAACCAAGATTAAATCATATCTATTTATTTCTGCAAAAACATGGCATGTTTTATATTTTTAATAAAAACTATACTAACTCAAGAACCTAAAAAAATTGGAATCACTCCATTTGGATCTGCCTAGCTCAAGTTATGATTTTTACAAAAACAACTCAGAATGTGCAAAACAGTGGACATAGGGGAGAGAGTGAGAGGCTGACGGGTGGGGCCTGCTGACAGATGGGACCCACGCGACAAAGAGACAGGGAGCAGAGACGAGCTCGACCGCTGGAGTTCTCAACGATGGCGAGGTCTCCGGGGAAACTGAGGGCATCTACGTGTTCCTCACTTCAAGGCGAACCTATTGACCGACTTGGCTCACGCTCTACTGGACTCTAGGGTGCTCGGCGTCGCGAATGGCGGAGCGGCGGCGCTGCGCGGCGTTACGCCGGCGAACCTAGGCAAAGGCGACTCAGTAGAGGTTGCGGACGAGCAAGAGTGAAGCAAGGCGAAGCTGTAGGAAGAAGAATCACGGCCAGAGGTGAACCAGAGAGGTCTGGCCACGTTGCCGGTGGTCTCTACGAACTCTGGCGAGGTGGAGCTCGCGACGGAGTTGACAATGCGACCTCGCTAGTGCTCGCTAGGGAAAAGGGATGGACGTCGAGGTAGAGGACGTCGCGGCAGAGCTCTTGGCGGGCTGGCTTGGCAGGAGACGCGGTGGCGCGACCAGGAGTGCTCGCCGAAGCACGGCGGAGCTCGCTGAGGCGATGGCGGAGGGAAATGTGGCGCTCTGGGCGAGTAGACGATGCGTCTGAGGCGTCCAGGTGGTGCGTGGCAACTTGCGGACGACGTCCATGCTGACAGGAGGGGCCATCAGCGGCGTACGGTCGACAGGTGGCTGGACACGCGGCGGCGGACGGCGACTGTCCAAACTGAATCGATGTGTGAAACACCCGATCGCAGTGACTGAAACTCGATCTTCGTCAACGTTTTACTCTCGATTCACTCGATGGTTTTGGCTCGAATTTGTTTCATTGGATAGAACTACATCAGTTCTATAAGATTGCTTAAAGGATCAAGGTCTGGTTTGGCTTGGATTTCAAACTATAAAGCTCCCAAGTACCCTACCCCGAAACTGCAGAATCCAGACAGCCAAATTCGACTAATTGTTGGAAACAACACTGGTTTCTGGCTTGTGGCTTGTGGGCCACTTTTGGTCAGGTTCCATGCATTGTCATAAAATGTCATCAACACAACTTTTGTAGCTTATAAAATTTACTACAACTTTGCTTTAGATGACAATTACATGCAAGGTCTCTAACATTGGTTTCATAAAAGGTCTTTAAAAAGAGGTTTAGGGGGTCAACTAGGTCAACCTAGGGTTAACCATGACTTAGGGGAATTTTTGGGTGAAACCTCCAACACAAACTTTGTTCAAAATGACATTCTAAATATGATTAGAGTATTTTGGAAGACAATGTGCACTTATATGCATTGGTCACACATTTCTTTCACATATAGCAAGTCACACAAGCAAGTCAATCACATAGTGTCTACACCAAATGACATGTGATCATGGTATGATGCTCATGAGTGATCATGATGATGCTTATGTTGATGCAATGCTCATGGTTAACATGCAAGCTAACACTAGGAGTGTTACATGGTATGTTCCATGCAAATCGTGCACCTATCTTGCATCAAGATTAGCATTATCTCTAAACAGACCGAACCGAGCCTCCACTTGAGCCTCTTCACCTAGGAGTACCAACAGGTGCTTCCAAAATGGTTTCTTAGACTTTGGTGCATTAGGCACAAACCGTGCACATATCTTGCACCAAAACTAATACTGTCTCTAAGCACACCAAAGCGAGATTCTATATGACACACGTCATCAAGGAGTTCTATCAGGTGTGTCCAAATTAATTTCTAAACGTATGGTACGTTCTATGCAGACCGTGCATCTATCTTGCATCAAGATTAGCACTATCTCCAAATAGACCAAATCGAGCTTTCACTTGATCCTTTTACCTAGGAGTACCATCGGGTGCGTCCAAAATGATTTCTTAGCCTATGCTGCATTATGTGTAGACCTCCTATCTTGCACCAAAACTAACACTGTCTCCAAATAGACCGAAACAAGATTTCATATGACACACATCATCTAGGAGTTCCATCATGTGCGTCCAGATTGATTTCCAAGCATTTGGTATGTTCCATGCAAACCGTGCTCCTATCTTGCACCAAGATTAGCACTATCTCCAAACAGACCGAACCGAGCATCCACTTGAGCCCCTTCACCTAGGCGTACCAACAAGTGCGTCCCAAATGGTTTCTTAGACTATGGTGCATTAGGTGCAAACTGTGCACCTATCATACACCGAAACTAACAATGTCTCCAAATGGATCGAAGCAAGATTCCATATGACACACGTCATCAAGGAGTTCCATCGAGTGCATCCAAATTGATTTCCAAGCATATGGTATGTTCCATACAAACCATGCACCTACGTTGCATAAGGATTCGCACCATCTCCAAACTGACCGAACCAAGCTTCCACTTGAGCCTCTTCACCCAGGAGTACCAAATAGTGCGTCCAAAGTGGTTTCTTAGACTATGGTGCATTATGCGCAAGCTGTGCACCTATCTTGCAATAAAACTTACAATGTCTACAAACGGACCGAAGCAAGATTCCATATGATACACGTCATCTAGGAGTTCCATTGGGTGCGTCCAAATTGATTTCTAAGCATATGGTATGTTCCTTGAAAATCATGACCCTATCTTGGATCAATAAGCACTATGTCCAAATAGATCAAACGAGCTTCCACTTGAGCCTCTTCATCTAGGAGTACAAACAGGTGCGTCAAAAATGGTTTCTTAGACTATGGTGCATTAGGCACAAACTACGCACCTATCTTGCACCAAAACTAACATTGTCTCCAAATAGATCGAAGCGAGATTCCATTTGACACACGTCATCTAGAAGTTCCATTGGGTGCGTCCAAATTGATTTCTTAACATATGGTACGTTCCATGCAAACTGTGCAACTATCTTGCATCAAGATTAGCACTATATCCGAACACACCAAATCGAGCCTCCACTTGAGCCTCTTCAACTACGAGTACCATCGGGTGCGTCTAAAATGGTTTCTTAGCCTATGGTGCATTAGGCGTAAACCATGCACATATCTTCTACCAAAACTAACACTGTCTCTAAATGAACCGAAGCAAGATTACATATGACACATAACCAATGAGTTATATCAGGTGCGTCCTAATTGATTTCTGAGCATATCGTATGTTCCATGCAAACCGTGCATCTATCTTGCATCAAGATTAGAACAATTTCCAAACAGACCAAACTAAGCTTTCACTTGAGCCTCTTGACCTAGGAGTACCATCGGGTGTATCCAAAATGGTTTCTTGTCCTATGGTGCATTAGGTGCAAACCGTGCACCAATCTTGCACTGAAACTAACACTATCTCTAAACGGACCAAAGTGAGATTCCATATGACACATGTCATCTAGGAGTTCCATCTGGTGTGTCCAAATTGATGGACCATGCATCTATCTTGCATCAAGATTAGCACTATCTCCAAATTGACCAAACCGAGCTTTCACTTGAGCCTTTTACCTAGGAGTACCATCGGGTGCGTCCAAAATGGTTTCTTAGCCTATGCTGCATTATGTGCAAACCTTGCACCTATCTTACACCGTAACTAACTTAGTCTCCAAACAGACCAAAGCAAGATTTCGTATGACACACGTCATCTAGGAGTTTCATCATATGCGTCCAGATTGATTTCCAAGCATTTCGTATGTTCCATGCAAACCTTGCACCTATCTTGCATCAAGATTAGCACTATCTCCAAAATGACCGAACCAAGCATCCACTTGAGCCCCTTCCCCTAGGAGTACCAACAAGTGCGTCCAAAATGGTTTCTTAGAGTTTGGTGCATTAGGGCAAACCGTGCACATATCTTGCACCGAAACTAATACTGTCTCTAAGCACACCAAAGCGAGATTCCATATGACACACGTCATCAAGGAGTTCTATCAGGTGTGTCCAAATTAATTTCTAAGCATATGGTTCGTTCCATGCAAACCGTGCATCTATCTTGCATCAAGATTAGCACTATCTCCAAATGGACCAAACCAAGCTTTCACTTGAGCCTTTTACCTAGGAGTACCATCGGGTGCGTCCAAAATGGTTTCTTAGCTTATGCTGCATTATGTGCTAACCTTGCACCTATCTTGCACCGAAACTAACAATCTCCAAACAGACCAAAGCAAGATTTCATATGACACACATCATCTAGGAGCTAAATCATGTGCGTCCAGATTGTTTTCCAAGCATTTGGTATGTTCCATGCAAACCGTGCACCTATCTTGCATCAAGATTAGCACTATCTCCAAACAGACCGAACCAAGCATCTACTTGAGCCCCTTAACCTAGGATTACCAACAAGTGCGTCCAAAATGGTTTCTTACACTATGGTGCATTAGACGCAAACCATGCACATATCTTGCACCGAAACTAATACTATTTCTAAACAGACCAAAGCGAGATTCTCAAGGTGTTCCATCGGGTGCATCCAAATTGATTTATAAGCATATGGTATGTTCCATGCAAACCGTGCACCTATCTTGCATCAAGATTAGCACTATCTCCAAACAGGCCGAACCAAGCTTCCACTTGGGCCTCTTCATCTAGGAGTACAAACAGGTGCATCAAAAATGGTTTCTTACACTATGGTGCATTAGGCACAAACTATGCACCTATCTTGCACCGAAACTAACATTGTCTCCAAACAGACCGAAGCGAGATTCCATATGACACATGTCATCTAGGAGTTCCATTGGGTGCGTCCAAATTGATTTCTTAATATATGGTACGTTCCATGCAAACTGTGCAACTATCTTGCATCAAGATTAGCACTATGGTACTTGAACCTCTTCAACTATGAGTACCATCGGGTGCGTCTAAAATGGTTTCTTAGCCTATGGTGCATTAGGCATAAACCGTGCATATATCTTCTACCAAAACTAACATTGTCTCTAAACAAACCGAAGCAAGATTCCAAGATTCCATATAACACACATCATCAAGGAGTTATATCAGGTGCGTCCTAATTGATTTCTGAGCATATCGTATGTTCCATGCAAACCGTGCATCTATCATGCATCAAGATTAGCACTATGTCCAAACAGACCAAACCGAGCTTTCATTTGAGCCCCTTGACCTAGGAGTACCATCGGGTGTGTCCAAAATGGTTTCTTATCCTATGGTGCATTAGGTGCAAACCGTGCATCTATCTTGCACCGAAACTAACACTGTCTCTAAACAAACAGAAGTGAGATTCCATATGACACATGTCATCTAGGAGTTCCATGTGGTGCAATCAAATTGATTTCTAAGCATATGGTTTCTTAGCCTATGGTGCATTAGGCGTAAACCATGCACATATCTTCTACCAAAACTAACACTGTCTCTAAATGAACCGAAGCAAGATTCCATATGACACATCATCAAGGAGTTATATCAGGTGCGTCCTAATTGATTTCTGAGCACAGCATATGTTCCATGCAAACCGTGCATCTATCTTGCATCAAGATGAGCACTATCTCCAAACATACCAAACCGAGCTTTCACTTGAGCCTCTTGACCTAGGAGTACCATCGGGTGCGTCCAAAATGATTTCTTACCCTATGGTGCATTAGGTGCAAACCGTGCACCTATCTAGCATGGAAACTAACACTGTCTCTAAACGGACCGAAGTGAGATTCCATATGACACATGTCATATAGGAGTTCGATCTGGTGCGTCCAAATTGATTTCTGAGCATAGGGTACGTTCCATGAAAATCATGCACCTATCTTGCATCAAGATTAGCACTATCTCTAAACAGACCGAACCGAGCCTCCACTTGAGCCTCTTCACCTAGGAGTACCAACAGGTGCTAAAAATGATTTCTTAGACTTTGGTGCATTAGGCGCAAACCGTGCTGATATCTTGCACCGAAACTAATACTGTCTCTAAGCACAACAAAGCGAGATTCCATATGACACACATCATCAAGGAGTTCTATCGGGTGTGTCCAAATTAATTTCTAAGCATATGGTACATACCATGCAGACCGTGCATCTATCTTGCATCAAGATTAGCACTATCTCCAAATAGACCAAACCGAGCTTTCACTTGAGCCTTTTACCTAGGAGTACCATCGGGTGCGTCCAAAATAGTTTCTTAGCCTATGCTGCATTATGTGCAAACCTTGCACCTATCTTGCACCGAAACTAACAGTCTCCAAAACAGACCGAAGCAAGATTTCATATGACACACGTCATCTAGGAGTTCCATCCTGTGCGTCTAGATTGATTTCCAAGCATTTGGTATGTTCCATGCAAACCGTGCACCTATCTTGCATCAAGATTAGCACTATCACCAAACACACTGAACCGAGCATCCACTTAAGCCCCTTCACCTAGGAGTACCAACAAGTGCGTCCAAAACGGTTTCTTAGACTAAGGTGCATTAGGTGAAAACTATGCTCCTATCTTGCGCCAAAACTAACAATGTCTCCAAATGGACCGAAGCGAGATTCCATATGACACACGTCATCAAGGAGTTCCATTGGGTGCATCCAAATTGATTTCGAAGCATATGGTATGTTCCATGCAAACCATGCACCTAAATTGCTTAAGGATTAGCACTATCTCCAAACTGACCGAACCAAGCTTCCACTTGAGCCTCTTCACCTAGGAGTACCAAATAGTGTGTCCAAAATCGTTTCATAGACTATGGTGCATTAGGCGCAAACTGTGCAGCTATCTTGCACTAAAACTTACAATGTCTACAAATGGACCGAATCAAGATTCCATACGACACACGTCATCTAGGAGTTCCATTGGGTGCGTCTAAATTGATTTCTAACCATATGGTATGTTCCTTGCAAATCATGCACCTATCTTGCATCAAGATTAGCACTATCTCCAAACAGATCAAACCGAGCTTCCACTTGAGCCTCTTCATCTAGGAGTACAAACAGGTGCGTCAAAAATGGTTTCTTAGACTATGGTGCATTAGGCACAAACTATGCACCTATCTTGCACCAAAACTAACATTGTCTCCAAACAGATCGAAGCGAGATTCCATATGACACACATCATCTAGAAGTTCCATTGGGTGCGTCCAAATTGATTTCTTAACATATGGTACGTTCCATGCAAACTGTGTAACTATCTTGCATCAAGATTAGCACTATATCCGAACAGACCAAATCGAGCCTCCACTTGAGCCTCTTCAACTACGAGTACCATCGGGTGCGTCTAAAATGGTTTCTTAGCCTATGGTGCATTAGGCGTATACCATGCACATATTTTCTACCAAAACTAACAGTGTCTCTAAACGAACCGAAGCAGGATTCCATATGACACATCATCAAGGAGTTATATCAGGTGCGTCCTAATTGATTTCTGAGCATATCGTATGTTCCATGCAAACCGTGCATCTATCTTGCATCAAGATTAGCACTATCTCCAAACAGAGCAAACCGAGCTTTCACTTAAGCCCCTTGACCTAGGAGTACCATCGGGTGCGTCCAAAATGGTTTCTTATCCTATGGTGCATTAGGTGCAAACCATGCACCTATCTTGCATGGAACTAACACTGTCTCTAAAGGGACCGAAGGGAGATTCCATATAACACATGTCATCTAGGAGTTCGATCTGGTGCGTCCAAATTGATTTCTGAGCATATGGTATGTTCAATGCAAATCGTGCACCTATCTTGCATCAAGATTAGCACTATCTATAAACAGACCGAACCGAGCCTCCACTTATGCCGCTTCACCTAGGGGTACCAACAGGTGCTTCCAAAATGGTTTCTTAGACTTTGGTGCATTAGGCGCAAACCGTGCACATATCTTGCACCGAAACTAATACTGTCTCTAAGCACACCAAAGCGAGATTCTGTATGACACACATCATCAAGGGGTTCTATCGGGTGTGTCCAAATTAATTTCTAAGCATATGGTACATTGCATGCAGACCGTGCATCTATCTTGCATCAAGATTAGCACTATCTCTAAATTGACCAAACCGAGCTTTTCCTTGAGCCTTTTACCTAGGAGTACCATCGGGTGCGTCCAAAATGGTTTCTTAGCCTATGCTGCATTATGTGCAAACCTTGCACCTATCTTGCACCAAAACTAACACAGTCTCCAAACAGACCGAAGCAAGATTTCGTATGACACACGTCATCTAGGAGTTCCATCATGTGCATCCAGACTGATTTCCAAGCATTTGGTATGTTCCATGCACCGACATTGCATCAAGATTAGCACTATCTCCAAACAGACTGAACCGAGCATCCACTTGAGCCCCTTCACCTAGGAGTATCAACAAGTGCGTCCAAAACGGTTAATTAGACTATGGTGCATTAGGTGCAACCTCTGCAGCTATCTTGCACCGAAACTAACAATGTCTCTAAATGGACCGAAGCGAGATTCCATTTGACACACGTCATCAAGGAGTTCCATTGGGTGCGTAAAATTGATTTCAAAGCATATGGTATGTTCCATGCAAACCATGCACCTACCTTGCTCAAGGATTAGCACTATCTCCAAACTAACCGAACCAAGCTTCCACTTGAGCCTCTTCACCCAGGAGTACCAAATAGTGTGTCCAAAATGGTTTCTTAGACTATGGTGCATTAGGCGCAAACTGTGCACCTATCTTGCACCGAAACTTATAATGTCTACAAATGGACCGAAGCAAGATTCTATAAGACACACGTCGTCTAGGAGTTCCATTGGGTGCGTCTAAATTGATTTCTATGCATACGGTATGTTCCTTGCAAATCATGCACCTATCTTGCATCAAGATTAGAACTATCTCCAAACACATCAAACCAAGCTTCCACTGAGCCTCTTCATCTAGGAGTACAAACAGGTGCATCAAAAATGGTTTCTTAGAGCATGGTGCATTAGGCACAAACTATGCACCTATCTTGCACCAAAACTAACATTGTCTCAAAACATACCGAAGCGAGATTCCATATGACACACGTCATCTAGAAGTTCCATTGGGTGTGTTCAAATTGATTTCTTAACATATGGTACGTTCCTTGCAAACTGTGCAACTATCTTGCATCAAGATTAGCACTATCTCAAAACAGACCAAACCGAGCTTTCACTTGAGCCCCTTGACCTAGGAGTAACATCGGGTGCGTCCAAAATGGTTTCTTATCCTATGGTGCATTAGGTGCAAACCGTGCACCTATCTTGCATCGAAACTTACACTGTGTCTAAACGGACCAAAGTGAGATTCCATATGACACATGTCATCTAGGAGTTGCATCTGGTGCGTCCAAATTGATTTTTGAGCATGTCGTATGTTCCATGCAAATCGTGCACCTATCTTGCATCAAGATTAGCACTACCTCTAAACAGACCGAACCGAGCCTCCACTTGAGCCTCTTCACCTAGGAGTACCAACAGGTGCTTCCAAAATGGTTTCTTAGACTTTGGTGCATTTGGTGCAAACCGTGCACATATCTTACACCGAAACTAATACTCTCTCTAAGCACACCAAAGCAAGATTCCACATGACACACGTCATCAAGGAGTTCTATCGGGTGTGTCCAAATTAATTTCTAAGCATACGGTAAGTTCCATGCAGACCGTGCATCTATCTTGCATCAAGATTAGCAACTATCTCCAAACAGACCAAACCGAGCTTTCACTTGAGCCTTTTACCTAGGAGTATCATCGGGTGCGTCCAAAATGGTTTCTTAGCCTATGCTGCATTATGTGCAAACCTCGCACCTATCTTGCACCGAAACTAACACTCTCTCCAAACAGACCGAAGCAAGATTTCGCATGACACACGTCGTCCAGGAGTTCCATCATTTGCGTCCAGATTGTTTTCCAAGCATTTGGTATGTTCCATGTAAACCGTGCACCTTTCTTGCATCAAGATTAGGACTATCTCCAAACAGACCGAACCGAGCCTCCACTTGAGCCTCTTCACCTAGGAGTACCAACAAGTACTTCCAAAATGGTTTCTTAGACTTTGGTGCATTATTCGCAAACCATGTACATATCTTGCACCAAAACTAATACTGTCTCTAAGCACACCAAAGCGAGATTCCATATGACACACGTCATCAAGGAGTTCTGTCGGTGTGTCCAAATTAATTTCGAAGCATATGGTACATTCCATGCAGACCGTGCATCTATCTTGCATCAAGATTAGCATTATCTCCAAATCACCAAACCGAGCTTTCACTTGAGCCTTTTACCTAGGTGTACCATTGGGTGCATCCAAAATGGTTTCTTAGCCTATGCTCCATTATGTGCAAACCTTGCACCTATCTTGCACCGAAACTAACACTATCTCCAAATAGAATGAAGCAAGATTTCGTACGACACACGTCATCTAGGAGTTCCATCATGTGCGTCTAGATTGATTTCGAAGCATTTGGTATGTTCCAATCAAACCGTGCACCTATCTTGCATCAAAATTAGCACTATCTCCAAACAGACCAAACCGAGCATCCACTTGAGCCCCTTCACCTAGGAGTACCAACAAGTGCGTCCAAAATGGTTTCTTAGACTATGGTGCATTAGGTGCAAACTGTGCACCTATCTTGCACCGAAACTAACAATGTCTCCAAATGGACCGAAGCGAGATTCCATATGACACACGTCATCAAGGAGTTCCATCGGGTGCGTCCAAATTGATTTCCAAGCATATGGTGTGTTCCATGCAAACCATGCACCTACCTTGCATAGGGATTAGCACTATCTCCAAACTGACCATACCAAGCTTCCACTTGAGCCTCTTCACCCAGGAGTACCAAATAGTGTGTCTGAAATGTCCTTGTTTGGTTTTGGTAATTGAGTGAGAACTTAGGTGGACTAATAGTGTTTATGTGAGATACATGGGAGATTAGTCCACAGGTGATGATGTGATGATGGAGGAGCTCATTGCACATGAGACATGACATGGAGTCATGTGACCAAGGTGGAGAAGATCAAGATGAGGCTTGGCTCGATGGACCGGTTGCAAGAGTGAAGGGCAAGTCGGAGGCTTTGAAGCGAGGGACCGCGTGTGACGGTGAAGCTTGAGCAAGACTTGGTGCCGATGGACCGAGGCAACGGTGAAGAGCAAGTGAGGTCAAGATCGATGAACCAATACGGTCACATGATGATATGAAGTGGATCATATCATTTGGTGATTGGTTGGTGCATGTGTTGCATCAACATTGGAGGAGATGGAATGGAATGCGCAAAGCAAAGGTATAACCTAGGGCATTTCCATTTCACCAGTCATAGGTGTGTAGAGAAGTTTATGACCGGATTTAGGATAGATGGCCGTACTATCAAGAGGGGCAAACTTGTTTGCATATCGGTCATCTAGTGCCACTTGAGTGATCTAACTTTGCATACGTGTTAGGATCATGTGGCGTGGCAAGATTGAGAGGCTAACTCCTTTGGGAAAATGTTTGTGAAAATGCTAACACACATGCACATGGTGGTTTACACTTGGTGGTGTTGGCACATTTACAAAGGAGGTAGAGTTCCTAGGGTTGAGAGGGGTGTGGGTTCTCGGCGTGATTCGGCGCTTTTGAGAAAATTAAGTGCATATTTTCTATTATGCCGATGGGAAATTTGGAGAAGTCGCGCTGAGAAACACTCACCGGACGCTGGTGTTAGCAGCACCGAACGCCGGTCCAGAGCGTCCGGTGTGGTGTCTGTGGCGCAGGTGTGCAGAGTGCACCAGACGCACCGGAGTGAGTCCGGTGCTTAGCATCCGGTGTGCGGACGGTTTGGCGACCCTCTCTGCGCATGAGTCCGGTGAGCACCGGACGCTCAGGGTGCATCTGGTGGCTCGCGTCCGGTGACCCTGCGAGTTTGCGGAGCTCTCTGCGCACGGGTCCGGTGTGCGTCCGGTGTGACACAGTAGAGCGTCCGATGGTGTTGTGAGGCGCACGTGCGCAGTAGCCGTTAGCGGCAACGGTCGAGTTCTAACGGCTAGTGACACGTGGCTGATGCCTGAGCACCGAACGCTGAGAGTTGAGCGTCTGGTGGCTCCCTGTGAGCGTCCGGTGCCCACGTGTTTTGCCCAGTGAAGGGGCAACGACTAGTTTAGCCTTTGGGGCTATAAATAGAAGTGGTGGTCGGCCTTGGCTGGTGCTGAGCACCCTTGGGACTTAGTGTCCAGGCTTGGGGAGTGCTAGTGAAGCCTCTAACTCACATATGCTTGATAGTGATCATCTGATTGTGTGAGTGAGCGATTCTAGTGCGTTGCATTGAGAGATTGCATCGAGTGGCACTAGGTGTTCGTGTTGCAAGCCGGTGGTGCTTGTTACTCTTGGAGGTTGCCACCTCCTAGACGGCTTGGTGGCTTGTGACTCCGTCGAAGCACGCAAGGAGATTGTGCGGTGCTCCGGAGAAGATATTGTGAGGGGTACGGTGCTCACCCCGCGGGGATCTCGAAGAGCAACTCTAGTTGAGCGAGACGTGAAGAGCGACAAGTGGTTCGGGCGGGTCAAGCGCTAGAGCTTGTGGTAAGCACTCCACGTGGGAGAGTGTGACTTGTGGGTCACCACTAGCAAGAGGACCGGTGGCAACCTTGGAGCTTGTCTCAACGGGGACGTAGCTTGGTGGCAACCAAGTGAATCTCGGGATAAAATCATCGTGTCAACTTTGTTCTTCCCATTGGTTTGCAAGTCCCTAACACAAGCTTGTATTTACATTCATATATTTGTGCTTGTGTAGTTGCTCTTGTAATTAGTTAGCTTGTGTACCTTGCTAGTTACCTTCTTGCTTGTGTAGCTAGAAGTAGTTCCCTTTCGTGACTAATTTGGTTTGTGTAACCTTGTTAGTCACATTGCTTAGTTTGTGTAGCTAAGTAATTTGTGCTCTCTAATTTGGCATTGGTTGCCTTGTTATTGAGCTTGCTAGTGAGCTTAGGCTTTGTGCGCTTTGCCTCACTAGTTTTTGTAGGAGCTCCCCCGGTTTGCAAAGTACTAGTTGCATAGGTTTGTGTGACCTTGCTCCTAGAATTGATTAGGTGAGCTCTTGCTAAGGTAGCACCTTGCTTGCTTGTTTAGGATCTTTTCAAGGTGCTAGAGAACTTAGATAGAGGGGTGTAGTCTTGGCTAGACCGATAGTTTTAATTCCGCATTTGTTTTCGGTTAGCCGGCGTAATAAATTATAGAAAGGACTATTCACCCCCCCTCTAGTCCGCCATCTCGACCCTTCAGTGTCCAAAATGGTTTCTTAGACTATGGTGCATTAGGCGCAAACTCTGCACCTATCTTGCATTAAAACTTACAATGTCTACAAACGGACCAAAGCAAGATTCCATATGACACACGTCATCTAGGAGTTCCATTGGGTGCGTCCAAATTTATTTCTAAGGATATGGTATGTTCCTTGCAAATCATGCACCTATCTTGCATCAAGATTAGCACTATCTCCAAACAGATCAAACCGAGCTTCCACTTGAGCCTCTTCACCGAAGTACCAACAGGTGCTTCCAAAATGGTTTCTTAGAATATGGTGCATTGGGCGCAAACTATGCACATATCTTGCACTGAAACTAACACTATTTCTAAATAGACTAAAGCGATATTCCATATGACACACGTCATTAAGGAGTTCCATCGGGTGCATCCAAATTGATTTCCAAGCATATGGTATGTTCCATGCAAACCGTGCACCTATCTTGCATCAAGATTAGAACTATCTCCAAACAGACCGAACCGAGCTTCCACTTGAGCCTCTTCATCTAGGAGTACAAACAAGTGCGTCAAAAATGGTTTCTTAGACTATGATGCATTAGGCACAAACTATGGACCTATCTTGCACCGAAACTAACATTGTCTCCAAACAGACCGAAGCGTGATTCCATATGACACAAGTCATCTAGGAGTTCCATTGGGTGCGTCCAAATTGATTTCTTAACATATGGTACGTTCCATGCAAACTATGCAACTATCTTGCATCAAGATTAGCACTATATCCGAACAGACCAAATCGAGCCTCCACTTGAGCCTCTTCAACTACGAGTACCATCGGGTGCGTCTAAAATGGTTTCTTAGCCTATGGTACATTAGGCGTAAACCATGCACATATCTTCTACCAAAACTAACACTGTCTCTAAACGAACCGAAGCAAGATTCCATATGACACACATCATCAAGGAGTTATATTAGGTGTGTCCTAATTGATTTCTGAGCATATCGTATGTTCCATGCAAACTGTGTATCTATCTTGCATCAAGATTAGCACTATCTCAAAATTGACCAAACCAAGCTTTCACTTGAGCCCCTTGACCTAGGAGTACCATCGGGTGCGTCCAAAATGGTTTCTTATCCTATGGTGCATTAGGTGCAAACCGTGCACCTATCTTGCATCGAAACTTACACTGTCTCTAAACGGACCGAAGTGAGATTCCATATGACACATGTCATCTAGGAGTTCCATCTGGTGCGTCCAAATTGATTTTTGAGCATGTGGTATATTCCATGTAAATCGTGCACCTATCTTGCATCAAGATTAGCACTATCTCCAAACAGACCGAACCGAGCATCCACTTGAGCCCCTTCACCTTGGAGTACCAACAGGTGCTTCCAAAATGGTTTCTTAGACTTTGGTGCATTAGGTGCAAACTGTGAACCTATCTTGCACCGAAACTAACAATGTCTCCAAATGGACGGAAGCAAGATTCCATATCACACACGTCATCAATGAGTTCCATCGGGTGCATCCAAATTGATTTACAAGCATATGGTATGTTCTGATGTGAACCCACTAGGGTTTTCGCCTGATCTTTCGATGAGAGGCGCTGGATAACTCGATTAGTGAATGGAGATGACGTTCACGGCCTGACTACAGCCCTCAAGACCGTGCCTTAGCAACCGATACACCGTCTCCAATGGCTGTCACGATCTTGTGGAGCTCAAAACCCGGTCACTAGGGCACTCGTCCTGCAA
>NW_018396398.1:1168632-1172180 GCF_000003195.3 Sorghum bicolor
ACGACCAAAGGGGTGCCAGAGTCGTCCGCCACCCCTAGGACGCGTCCCTAATGGAGTCAACGGGATACAAGGCCCATGGGTCCAAAATAGGGTGACGCAGCACCTGTACAGAAAAAGGTTTCGGCACAAAAACAAGGACTGCACCCGACTCATAAGCTGCATAGATATGTGCTTGGACCCATTGGAAAGTAGACTTCATGAGCTTTCCAACAAGTATAGGAACGTCCCAGTTGGAGTCCATATGACGCCGTGGTGATCCATACAAGTTAGAGTTATTTTCAAGTCCGAATCCAACTCCCAAAACGTGTTGGGTTTGGACTCTTTGTTTCCTGGCTTTAGAAGCGACGTGGTAACTTGATAGAGGATGTTGTGGAGGCCTGGACCTGATCTCCAATCACCTTTGTTAAGTTATCACTCTTCCCATATGCAATCAGCCCTTGAAGTTGGTGTTGCCTCAAATTCCGAATGCAGTTGAACCTTCCCTTGCTGATCTTGTCCATTATTCCTGAGCAACACGAAAGTGCACATGTCTCTATTGTCTAAATATGATTGACAAGAGTTTAAAACTGAACTTACTTGAAGGTTGAGTTGACGGGCACGAGCATGAGTAAGAGGACCAACTGGTGTAGGTGCGGATATATCGATGGTGTTGATGTCCTCATCATCCTCCCTTTCTTGGATTTGAGTCGTCCTCGACTCAAGCTCATGTTCCTCACCCAAATATGGTTTCAAATCAGCAAGTATGTCCTCCGTCTTCTTTGCTCCAAAATGTCCCATCAAACCTCCTCCATGAGCTTCCTGTAACAACAACAAACGAACAGAGCTAGCTGGAATGCATAGCTTGTTAGCTCTAAACACAAACCCATCACTAACGATGAATTTGTTCCATCCTTTTCCATCTTTACAACGCAGCAACACTTCATTAAAATCAGCATCATGAACATATTGGTCTTTGATCGTTTCTAATCCAAAAATCTTGTAATCAAGTTGATTTAGCAAAGTATATCTCCTTGACAAAGCATCAGCAATGATATTCTCCTTCCCTTTCTTGTGCTTAATAACATAAGGAAAGGATTCAATAAATTCTACCCACTTAGCATGTCTGCGATTTAGTTTTCCTTGACTACGAATATGTTTTAAAGATTCATGATCAGAATGAATAACAAACTCTTTGGGCCACAAATAATGTTGCCATGTTTCTAAAGTTCGGACAAGAGCATACAATTCTTTATCATAAGTTGAATAGTTCAGAACAGGCCCACTCAATTTCTCACTAAAATATGCAACAGGTTTACCCTCTTGTAGCAAAACACCTCCCAAACCAATCCCACTAGCATCACACTCAAGCTCAAAAGTCTTATTAAAATCAGGAAGCTGTAGGAGAGGTGCATGTGATAACTTATCTTTTAACATGTTGAATGAATTCTCTTGTACTTTGCTCCACACAAAAGGCACTCCCTTCTTTGTAAGCTCATTCAATGGTGCAGCAATGGTGCTGAAATCCTTCACAAAACGGCGATAAAACCCAGCAAGTCCTAAGAAACTCCGCACCTCGACAAAGGTTATGGAATTGAGGTTGATCAAGCCAAGGTAGAAGCTATACAGGGATGGCCTGGAGTTCTTGCACTTGCCGCTGGATCTCTTTTGTTTCCTCTGGATTTGTCCTGTATGGCGCGCGGTTTGGCAAAGATGCACCAGGAATAAGATCAATTTGGTGCTCAATCCCACGTATAGGTGGCAGCCCTGCCGGTATCTCACTTGGAAAAACATCAGCATACTCCTGCAAAATGTTATGAACAGCAGGGGGCAAAGAATGCAGCATATCTTCAATTGAAATCAAAACACCCTTACATACCAAAGCATAAGCAATAGATGTGGAAGCAATTAGTTCATTAACTTCAAATTTAGTAGCAAGCATGCAATGTCCATTTAATCTTATCTCATCTTTGTTATTTCCATTGGTATCTGCATTGTTCTTAATTTTAGGCTTGGTAATTTTAGCAACTTCATCACGTACGATAGCTTCGGGAGACATAGGTAGCAAAACAATTTTCATATCATGGTGCATAAACGAATACTGATTTGATCTACCATGATGTATACATTCCTTATCAAATTGCCATGGTCTACCTAGCAGAATATTACAAGCTTCCATAGGTACAACATCACATTCAACAACATCATGGTATGAACCAATAGTAAAATTAATTCGCACTAGTTTTGTTACCTTGGCCTTACCACTGTTGTTCAGCCACCGAATGTGATATGGATGTGGATGTGGTTTGGTGGTAAGTGCAAGCTTCTCCACCATGTTGCTGCTAGCCAAGTTGTTGCAGCTACCTCCATCAATAATCAAACGACAAGAACGCTCTTTAATAACATACTTTGTTTGGAACAATGTATGCCGCTGATTCTGCTCTACCTTCTCCGCTTGAGCACTAAGCACACGCTGCACAATAAGACTCTCATAATGCTCTACATTCTCTGTACCTATCTGTTCTTCTATTGCTTCATCCCTACCTGTATCATCAGCAGCAAGCAAAGCACGTGTATCGTCATCAAAATCACTAGCAGAGGAATACCCACCATCAGCGTTAACCACCAAAACATGCTTGTTTGGACAATCTCGCTGTACGTGCCCATAGCCCTTGCATCGATGACACTGAACATCTCTTGTTCTTCCTGTGGAATTAACCGAGGAGGCACTAGCGATTGGTCTTTGGGCTGATTTAGTTGCTGTATTTGTGGAAGAATCATGTGGTATGTCGCTGTAGGAAGGTGGTGGAGCTATTGATCGGCTTGATGGAAGAGGTACACCACCCGACAATGTGGTAGATGTGCGTTGTTGCCAGGATTTCCCTGCAGAATTGTTAGATTTGGCACTAGAACGTTGTCCCTACACTTCCCTTTCAGCTTTACAAGCAAGATGAAACAAACGGGTTACGTTAGTATAATCTTTATAAGCAAGAATGTCCTGGATTTCACGATTTAACCCGCCCAAAAATCTAGCCATAGCAGGTTCTTCTTCCTCCTCTAAATTACATCGCAGCATACCCATTTGTAATTCCTGATAATATTCTTCTACACTTTTAGCATGTTGCCTCAATTGCTGCAACTTATTAATCATGTCACGTGCATAGTAAGAAGGAACAAATCTAGCCCTCATGACTTGTTTCAACGCATTCCAAGTTCTAGGTATGTTATTAGGATTTTTATTGCCATGTTCTATCCACCAAACGGAAGCAAAATCGGTGAACTCACTAGTAGCAGCCCTAACACGTGTATCCTCAGGGAATTCATGACATGTAAACTTTTGGTCAACAGCAATCTCCCAAGTAATGTATGCATCAGGGTCATATTTACCATCAAAAGGAGGTATTTTAAATTTAATCTTACTGAAAACATCATTATTATTGTGTACCTCGCATCGGTGGTGGCCACCCATACCTCTACGGGTGTGACGTAGGCGACGTCGATGATGAGTGTCTTGATCATCTCGTTCCGTATCAGCAGTGTAATCATCATCATAATTGCCATCCACTCGGTCT
>NW_018396399.1:0-929 GCF_000003195.3 Sorghum bicolor
GGGATCTACAAAGATATTGTTGAATGTGATGTTGTGCCTATGCAAGCTTGTAACATTCTGCTAGGTAGACCTTGGCAATTTGATAGAGATTCTATGCATCATGGTAGATCAAATCAGTATTCTTTTCTATACCATGATCGCAAAATTGTGTTGCATCCTATGTCCCCTGAAACTATTATGCAAACTGATGTTGCTAGGGCTACTAAAGCAAAGAGCAAGAGCAATAAAAATGATAAATCTGTAATTGGTAACAAAGATGAGATAAAACTGAAAGGACGTTGTATGATAGCTACCAAATCAGATATTAATGAGTTCAATGCATCCACTTCTGTTGCTTATGCTTTGATATGCAAGGATGCTTTGATTTCAGTTGAGGATATGCAATGTTCTTTGCCCCCTGCTGTTGCTAACGTTTTGCAGGAGTATTCTAATGTGTTTCCAAGTGAGGTACCTCCACTACGCGGGATTGAGCACCAAATTGATCTTATTCCTGGAGCAGTTTTGCCAAATCGTGCACCATACAGGACAAACCCGGAGGAAACAAAGGAAATTCAGCGACAAGTGCAAGAACTACTAGACAAAGGTTATGTCCGAGAATCTCTTAGTCCTTGTGCTGTTCCAGTAATTTTAGTGCCTAAGAAAGATGGAACATGGCGTATGTGTGTTGATTGTAGAGCTATTAATAATATCACCATTCGATATCGACACCCTATTCCACGATTAGATGATATGCTAGATGAACTGAGTGGTGCTGTTGTGTTTTCAAAAGTTGATTTACTGTTTTGGGTTACCTCCAGAATTCGTATTGAATTTGTTAGATTTACTGTGAAAATTCTCTTTTCTAACTCCTAAGTTTCTGTTTTTCTTATCATTCTCCTTTCTCCTTTTCCTTTTTTTCGTCTTTACTCGATTTGCTCTTGTTGTTTCCT
>NW_018396399.1:43338-60557 GCF_000003195.3 Sorghum bicolor
AGAACGGAAGAAACAAAACCAGTTGTCATGGCGGCTCTAGATGTAAATAAATAGAGGGGAGGACGACCAAAGGGGTGCTAGAGTCGTCCTCCAACCCTAGGACGCGTCCCTAATGGACTCAACTTGATACATGGGCCATTGGTCCAAAATAGGGTGACGCAGCACCAAAACAGAAAAAGGTGTCGGCACGAAAACAAGGACTGCGCCCGACTCATAAGCTGCATAGATATGTGCTTGGACCCATTGGAAAGTAGACTTCATGAGCTTTCCAACAAGTATAGGTACGTCCTAGTTGGAGTCCATATGACGCCGTGGTGATCCATACAAGTTAGAGTTATTTTCCAGTCCGAATCCAACTCCCAAAACGTGTTGGGTTTGGACTCTTTGTTTCCTTGCTTTAGAAGCGACGTGGTAACCTGATAGAGGATGTTGTGGAGGCTTGGACCTGATCTCCAATCACCTTTGTTAAGTTATCACTCTTCCCATATGCAATCAGCCCTTGAAGTTGGTGTTGCCTCAAATTCTGAATGCAGTTGAACCTTCCCTTGCTGATCTTGTCCATTATTCCTGAGCAACACGAAAGTGCACGTGTCTCCATTGTCTAAATATGATTGACAAGAGTTTAAAACTGAACTTACTTGAAGGTTGAGTTGACGGGCACGAGCACGGGTAAGAGGACCAGCTATAGGTTGTGCCGGAGAGGATGTAGGATATGTATCGCTGGTGGATGTAGGATATGTATCGCTGGTGTTGATGTCCTCATCATCCTCCCTTTCTTGCATTTGAGTCGTCCTCGACTCAAGCTCATCTTCCTCACCCAAATAAGGCTTCAAATCTGCAATGTTAAATGTGGGACTAACCCCAAAATCTGCAGGAAGATCAAGCTTATATGCATTCTCATTAATTCGTTGCAGCACTTTAAAAGGACCATCAGCTCTAGGCATCAATTTGGATTTTCTCAGTTCTGGAAATCTATCTTTTCGCAAATGCAACCAAACCAAATCCACAGGTTCCAGAATCAATTGCTTTCTACCTTTATCTCCCAATTTCATACGAATCTGGTGGTACCCACTACGGAAATCAACTTTTGAAAACACAACAGCACCACTCAGTTCATCTAGCATATCATCTAATCGTGGAATAGGGTGTCGATATCGAATGGTGATATTATTAATAGCTCTACAATCAACACACATACGCCATGTTCCATCTTTCTTAGGCACTAAAATTACTGGAACAGCACAAGGACTAAGAGATTCTCGGACATAACCTTTGTCTAGTAGTTCTTGCACTTGTCGCTGAATTTCCTTTGTTTCCTCCGGGTTTGTCCTGTATGGTGCACGATTTGGCAAAACTGATCCAGGAATAAGATCAATTTGGTGCTCAATCCCACGTAGTGGAGGCAGCCCCGCTGGTACCTCACTTGGAAACACATCAGAATACTCCTGCAAAACGTTAGCAACAGCAGGGGGCAAAGAACATTGCATATCCTCAACTGAAATCAAAGCATCCTTGCATATCAAAGCATAACCAACAGAAGTGGATGCATTGAACTCATTAATATCTGATTTGGTAGCTATCATACAACGTCCTTTCAGTTTTATCTCATCTTTGTTACCAATTACAGATTTATCATTTTTATTGCTCTTGCTCTTTGCTTTAGTAGCCCTAGCAACATCAGTTTGCATAATAGTTTCAGGGGACATAGGATGCAACACAATTTTGCGATCATGGTATAGAAAAGAATACTGATTTGATCTACCATGATGCATAGAATCTCTATCAAATTGCCAAGGTCTACCTAGCAGAATATTACAAGCTTGCATAGGCACAACATCACATTCAACAATATCTTTGTAGGATCCGATGGAAAAATTAATTCTCACAAGTCTAGTTACCTTTGCCTTACCACTGTTGTTCAGCCATTGGATGTAGTAGGGATGCGGGTGTGGTTTGGTGTTGAGGGCAAGCTTCTGCACCATATCGCTGCTTGCCAAGTTGTTGCAGCTACCTCCATCAATGATCATGCGACAAGAACGCTCTTTGATGACACACTTTGTTTGGAATAAAATGTGTCGCTGATTTTGCTCCGCCATCTCCATTTGTGCACTAAGCACTCGCTGCACGATCAAGCTCTCATAGTGGTCCGCTTCACCTGCATTAATATGTTCTTCTATTTGATCTTCATTACCTGCATGGTCAGTCGCAAGCAGTGCAAGTGTATCCTCATCAAAATCACTAGCAGATGAGTACTCACCATCATCCCTGACAATCATAACTCGCTTGTTTGGACAGTCACGCATCATGTGCCCATATCCCTTGCACCGGTGACATTGTATGTTGCTTGTTCTACCCGTCGATGCCACGGATGAAGTACTCGCAGCAGGCTTTTGCATCGTCTTCGCAACTGAATTGGTGGGGGCAGCTCGAGTCTTGTCACTAGATGATGGAGTAGAAATACGTGTAGATGGAGTTGAAGCCACGCGTTGCTGCCATGAATTAGCCTTCCCTGCAGAAATATTACTCCTTGCGCTAGCACGTCGTCCCTGCATTTCCCTTTCAGCTTTACAAGCAAGATGAAACAAACGGGTTACGTTAGTATAATCTTTATAAGCAAGAATGTCCTGGATTTCACGATTTAACCCGCCCAAAAATCTAGCCATAGCAGGTTCTTCTTCCTCCTCTAAATTACATCGCAGCATACCCATTTGTAATTCCTGATAATATTCTTCTACACTTTTAGCACCTTGTCTCAATTGCTGCAACTTATTAATCATGTCACGTGCATAGTAAGAAGGAACAAATCTAGCCCTCATGACTTGTTTCAACGCATTCCAAGTTCTAGGTATGTTATTAGGATTTTTCTTGCCATGTTCTATCCACCAAACGGAAGCAAAATCGGTGAACTCACTAGTAGCAGCCCTAACACGTGTATCCTCAGGGAATTCATGACATGTAAACTTTTGGTCAACAGCAATCTCCCAAGTAATGTATGCATCAGGGTCATATTTACCATCAAAAGGAGGTATTTTAAATTTAATCTTACTGAAAGCATCATTATTATTGTGTACCTCGCGTCGGTGGTGGCCACCCATACCTCTACGGGTGTGACGTAGGCAACGTCGATGATGAGTGTCTTGATCATCTCGTTCCGTATCAGCAGTGTAATCATCATCATAATTGCCATCCACTCGGTCTTCCTCCTTGTTTTCTTCCTTATGCTTCTCTTTGTCCATTGTGTGGAAAGCATCAAATCGCCTTAGGAGAGCAGCAAGGCTTTTGTCCACACTAGCAACGGATTCCTCCAAACTTGTGAGCTTGTTGTTTGTGGCAATCTGCGTAGCCTCCAACTGTCCCAGCTTTTCATTTGTCACCTGCAAGTCGTTATCAAGTCCCTCTGTGTGCAGCTTCACTTTCCTTTCAAAATGTTGTATGATGCCCTTAGTGCGAGGTGTAAGTGGTGTTTCGTTACCATCATCTGCCCCTGGCATGGTTCAAAGACAAAGACAACAAAAAGGCAAGTGAAGAAATAAAAGCCCTACAACTACTAGGATGTAGCTACAGCAAGTCGCTCACACTCAACCTGTAACACAAGTTCTTACCAATTCTTTCCTTGCTTGACAGGAGGGGTCGTCTGCCAACAAGTGTACAGCAATGGACGAAGTGTATCGGTGCTGCAGCACAAGACCTGTCAAGCTGTAGAGTATGTGGAGCTATAGGTGGGCTGAAACAAGGAACGAACTAGCACCACATTAGTTATAAAAGCGAGCTGAATAAACGCTCAACGGTGGTACTGTGCTGGTCCTAGCCTAGACCGTGCTAGAGACGCGAGCCTGGACACAAAGGGAAAACACAGCACACCACTAGAAACAAAATGAGCAGCCCTACTGGAAACAAAAGGAACAACAATCCCCTTCTTTTGATTTTTTTTCTTTTTTCTTTCTTTCTTTCTTTTTTTTCTTTATTTTTTTTCTTTCTCTTTTCTTTTTTTTTGGGGAACTTGAAAACCTGATTATATAAACGAAATAGTACAAAATATCACTTCACCACTCTCACCCTCTCACTAGAGTAAGGCTGAACCTCAAAATTCAATATATCTAGCACAAGTATGAAGTGCTATCTTTCCTTTTGGATCATGTTGATGGAAACGCAGAATAGACCAACAAGTGGCTGCACCTATTATCAAGATCTACTCAAATTCCAACCCACAATAGATTGGACGCAGTTGTGACTAGATGGTGACAAGAACTCAAAACTCTAAAGGACTAAACTAAAACCAGCACTGGACACGACCGAAGCAAACACTCATTCAACCAGCCCTAACTAAGTAGTACTAGCCACGGCACAAAGGATTTATAGGATTATGGAAAACAAATCTGCTATATTTTTTGTCTTTTTTTTGGACTATAGGAAAAACAAACACGAAGAATTGGAAATCTCTCACCGATAAACCTTGCTCTGATACCAACTGATGTGAACCCACTAGGGTTTTCGCCTGATCTTTCGATGAGAGGCGCTGGATAACTCGATTAGTGAATGAAGATGACGTTCACGGCCCGACTACAGCCCTCAAGACTGCGCCTTTGCAACCGATACACCGCCTCCAATGGCTGTCACGATCTTGTGGAGCGCAACACCCGGCCACTAGGGCACTCGTCCTGCAAGCAATCGAAGAACCAGCAAGAACAAGTAGAACAAGTACTAAATTACCAGATGTAAATGAAGGTTTCAAACTCAATCTCTAATGAAGTGGGGTTTCGAAAACAAGAAGACGGGCGGCTGGATCAGCACGCGCGTTTACAAGCAAGTAGCGAAGGCTAAACTTTATCTAATCAAAACCCAGTTGTTCATGGCGGCTCTAGATGTAAATAAATAGAGGGGAGGACGACCAAAGGGGTGCTAGAGTCGTCCCCCAACCCTAGGACGCGTCCCTAATGGACTCAACTTGATACATGGGCCATTGGTCCAAAATAGGGTGACGCAGCACCAAAACAGAAAAAGGTGTCGGCACGAAAACAAGGACTGCGCCCGACTCATAAGCTGCATAGATATGTGCTTGGACCCATTGGAAAGTAGACTTCATGAGCTTTCCAACAAGTATAGGTACGTCCTAGTTGGAGTCCATATGACGCCGTGGTGATCCATACAAGTTAGAGTTATTTTCCAGTCCGAATCCAACTCCCAAAACGTGTTGGGTTTGGACTCTTTGTTTCCTTGCTTTAGAAGCGACGTGGTAACCTGATAGAGGATGTTGTGGAGGCTTGGACCTGATCTCCAATCACCTTTGTTAAGTTATCACTCTTCCCATATGCAATCAGCCCTTGAAGTTGGTGTTGCCTCAAATTCTGAATGCAGTTGAACCTTCCCTTGCTGATCTTGTCCATTATTCCTGAGCAACACGAAAGTGCACGTGTCTCCATTGTCTAAATATGATTGACAAGAGTTTAAAACTGAACTTACTTGAAAGTTGAGTTGACGGGCACGAGCACGGGTAAGAGGACCAGCTATAGGTTGTGCCGGAGAGGATGTAGGATATGTATCGCTGGTGGATGTAGGATATGTATCGCTGGTGTTGATATGGAATCTCGCTTCGGTCCAGTTGGAGATAGTATTAGTTTCGGTGCAAGATAGTTGCATGGTTTGTGCCCAGTGCACCATAGGATCAGAAATCGTTGTGGAAGTTCCCGATGGTACTCCTAGGTGAAGAGGCTCAAGTGGAAGGTCGGTTCGATCTGTTTGGAGATAGTGCTAATCTTGATGCAAGATAGGTGCACGGTTTGCATGGAACATACCATATGCAAAGAAATCCATTTGGACGCACCCCACTAGAACACCTAGATGACATGTGTCATATAGAATCTCGCTTTGGTCTGTTTGGAGACAGAGTTAGTTTTGGTGCAAGATAGGTACACAGTTTGCGCCTAATGCATCATAGGCTAAGAAACCATTTTGGATGCACCCGATGATACTCCTAGGTAAAGGGGCTCAAGTGGAAGCTTAGTTTGCTTTGTTTGGAGATAGTGCTAATCTTGATGCAAGATAGGTGCACGTATTGCATCGAATAGACCATATGCTAAGAAATATATTTGGAAGCACCCAATAGAACTCCTAGATCACGTGTGTCATATAGAATCTCACCTCGGCCTCTTTGGAGATAGTGTTAGTTTCGGTGCAAGATAGGTATACGGTTTGTGCCTAATGCACCATAGGCTAAGACACTATTTTGGACGAACGCGATGGTACTCCTTGGTGAAGAGGCTCAAGTGGAATCTTTGTTCTGTCTGTTTGGAGATAGTTCTAATCTTGAAGCAAGATAAGTGCACGGTTTGTATGGAACATACCATATGCTCAGAAATCAATTTGGACACACCCGATGGAACTGTAGATGCACCCGATGGAACTACTAGATGAAGTGTATCATATGGAATCTCGCTTCGGTCTAGTTGGAGATAGTATTAGTTTCGGTGCAAGATAGTTGGATGGTTTGTGCCCAGTGCACCATAGGCTTAGAAACCGTTGTGGAAGTTCCTGATGGTCCTCCTAGGGGAAGAGGCACAAGTGAAAGCTCGGTTCGGTCTGTTTAGAGATAGTGCTAGTCTTGATGCAAGATAGGTGTACGGTTTGCATGGAACATACCATATTCTCGAAAATCAATTTGGACGCACCCGATAGAACTCCTAGATCATGTGTGTCATATGGAATCTAAACATATCTATGCAGCTTATGACTCGGGCGCAGTCCTTGTTTTCGTGCCGACACCTTTTTCTGTTTTGGTGCTGCGTCACCCTATTTTGGACCAATGGCCCATGTATCAAGTTGAGTCCATTAGGGACGCGTCCTAGGGTTGGAGGACGACTCTAGCACCCCTTTGGTCGTCCTCCCCTCTATTTATTTACATCTAGAGCCGCCATGAACAACTGGGTTTTGATTAGATAAAGTTTAGCCTTTGCTACTTGCTTGTAAACGCGCGTGCTGATCCAGCCGCCCGTCTACTTGTTTTCGAAACCCCACTTCATTAGAGATTGAGTTTGAAACCTTCATTTACATCTAGTAATTTAGTACTTGTTCTACTTGTTCTTGCTGGTTCTTCGATTGCTTGCAGGACGAGTGCCCTAGTGGCCGGGTGTTGCGCTCCACAAGATCGTGACAGCCATTGGAGGCGGTGTATCGGTTGCTAAGGCGCGGTCTTAGAAGGCTGTAGTCGGGCCGTGAACGTCATCTCCATTCACTAATCGAGTTTTCCAGCGCCTCTCATCGAAAGATCGGGCGAAAACCCTAGCGGGTTCGCATCACTTGATGCAAGATAGGTGCACGAATTGCCTCGAACGTACCATATGCTTCGAAATATATTTGGAAGCACCCAATAGAACTCCAAGATGACGTGTGTCATATAGAATCTCACTTCGGTCTCTTTGGTGTTAGTGTTAGTTTCGGTGCAAATAGGTACACGGTTTGTGCCTAATGCACCATAGGCTAAGAAACTATTTTGAACGCACGCGATGGTACTCTTTGGTGAAGTGGCTCATGCGGAATCTTGGTTCTGTCTGTTTGGAGATAGTTCTAATCTTGATGCAAGATAGGTGCACGGTTTGCATGGAACATACCATATGCTCAGAAATCAATTTGGACACACCCGATGGAACTGTAGATGCACTCAATGGAACTACTAGATGAAGTGTATCATATGGAATCTCGCTTCAGTCCAGTTGGAGATAGTATTAGTTTCGGTGCAGGATAGTTGCATGGTTTGTGCCCAGTGCACCATAGGCTCAGAAATCATTGTGGAAGTTCCCGATGGTACTCCTAGGTGAAGAGGCTCAAGTGGAAGGTCGGTTTGATCTGTTTGGAGATAGCGCTAATCTTGATGCAAGATAGGTGCACGGTTTGCATGGAACATACCATATTCTCAGAAATCAATTTGGACGCACCCGAAAGAACACCTAGATCATTTGTGTCATATGGAATCTCGCTTCAATATGTTTGGAGACAGTGTTAGTTTAGGTGCAAGATAGGTACACAGTTTGCACATAATGCACCATAGGCTTAGAAACCATTATGGAAGCACCCAATGATAATCCTAGGTGAAGAGTCTCAAGTGAAAGCTCGGTTCGGTCTGTTTGGAGATAGTGCTAATCTTGATGCAAGATTGGTGTACGGTTTGTATGGAACTTACCATATTCTCAAAAATCAATTTGGACGCACCCGATAGAAGTCCTAGATCATGTGTGTGATATGGAATCTCGTTTCCATCTGTTTGGAGACAGTGTTAGTTTAGGTGCAAGATTGGTGCATGGTTTGAGCATAATGCACTATAGGCTCAGAAACCATTATGTAAGCACCCGATGATAATCCTAGGTGAAGAGGGTCAAGTGGAAGGTCGGTTCGATCTGTTTGGAGATAGTGCTAATCTTGATGCAAGATAGGTGCACGGTTTGCATGGAACATACCATATGCTAAGAAATCCATTTGGACGCATCCCAATAGAACTCCTAGATGACATGTGTCATATGGATTCTCGCTTTGGTCTATTTGGAGATAGAGTTAGTTTTTGTGCAAGATAGGTACGCAGTTTGCGCCTAATGCATCATAGGCTAAGAAACCATTTTGGATGCACCCGATGATACTCCTGGGTAAAGGGACTCAAGTGGAAGCTCAGTTTGCTTTGTTTGGATATAGTGCTAATCTTGATGCAAGATAGGTGCACGAATTGCATCGAACGTACCATATGCTTAGAAATAGTGTTAGTATAGAATCTCACTTCGGTCTCTTTGGAGATAGTGTTAGTTTTGGTGCAAGATAGGCACACGGTTTGAGCCTAATGCACCATAGGCTAAGAAACTGTTTTGGACGCACGCGATGGTACTCCTTGGTGAAGAGACTCATGTGGAATCTTGGTTCTATCTGTTTGGAGATAGTTCTAATCTTGATGCAAGATAGGTGCACGGTTTGCATGGAACATACCATATGCTCAAAAATCAATTTGGACAAATCTGATGGAACTGTAGATGCATCCGATGGAACTACTAGATGAAGTGTATCATATGGAATCTCGCTTCGGCCCAGTTGGAGATAGTATTAGTTTCGGTGCAAGATAGTTGCATGGTTTGTGCCCAGTGCACCATAGGCTCAGAAATTGTTGTGGAAGTTCCCGATGGTACTCCTAGATGAAGAGGCTCATGTGAAAGCTCGCTTCGGTCTGTTTGGAGATAGTGCTAATCTTGATGCAAGATAGGTGTACGGTTTGCATGGAACGTACCATATTCTCAGAAATCAATTTGGACGCACCCGATAGAACTTCTAGATCATGTGTGTCATATGGAACCTCGCTTCAATCTGTTTGCAGACAGGGTTAGTTTAGGTGCAAGATTAGTGCATGGTTTGCGCATAATGCACCATAGGCTCAGAAACCATTATGGAAGCACCCGATGATAATCCTAGGTGAAGAGGCTCAAGTGGAAGGTCGGTTTGATCTGTTTGGAGATAGTGCTAATCTTGATGCAAGATAGGTGCACGATTTGCATGGAACATACCATATGCTAAGAAATCCATTTGGACGCACCCCAATAGAACTCCTAGATGACATGTGTCATATGGAATCTCGCTTCGGTTTGTTTGGAGACAAAGTTAGTTTTGGTGCAAGATAGGTACACAGTTTGCGCCTAATGCATCATAGGCTAACTAACCATTTTGGATGCACCCGATGATACTCCTGGGTAAAGTGGCTCAAGTGGAAGCTTAGTTTGCTTTGTTTGGAGATAGTGCTAATCTTGATGCAAGATATGTGCACGGTTTGCATGGAACATACCATATGCTTCGAAATATATTTGGAAGCACCCAATAGAACTCCTAGATCACGTGTGTCATATAGAATCTCACTTCGGTCTGTTTGGAGATAGTGTTAGTTTCGGTGCAAGATAGGTACACGGTTTGTGCCTAATGCACCATAGGCTAAGAAACTATTTTGCATGCACGCGATGGTAGTCCTTAGTGAAGAGGCTCATGTGGAATCTTGGTTCTGTTTGTTTTGAGATAGTTCTAGTCTTGATGCAAGATAGGTGCACGGTTTGCATGGAACATACTATATGCTCAAAAATCAATTTGGACACACCCGATGGAACTCCTAGATGAAGTGTATCATATGGAATCTCGCTTCGGTCCAATTGGAGATAGTATTAGTTTTGGTGAAAGGTAGTTGCATGGTTTGTGCCCAGTGCACCATAGGCTCAGAAATCGTTGTGGAAGTTCCCGATGGTACTCCTAGATGAAGAGGGTCAAGTGAAAGCTCGGTTCGGTCTATTTGGAGATAGTGCTAACCTTGATGAAAGATAGGTGTACGGTTTGCATGAGCCTAATGCACCATAGTCTAAGAAACTGTTTTGGACGCACGCGATGGAACTCCTTGGTGAAGAGGCTCATGTGGAATCTTGGTTCTGTCTGTTTGGAGATAGTTCTAATCTTGATGCAAGATAGGTGCACAGTTTGCATGGAACATACTATATGCTCTGAAATCAATTTGGACACACCCGATGGAACTATAGATGCACGCGATGGAACTGCTAGATGAAGTGTATCATATGGAATCTCGCTTCAGTCTAGTTGGAGATAGTATTAGTTTCGATGCAAGATAGGTGCATGGTTTGTGCCCAGTGCACCATAGGCTCTAAAACTGTTGTGGAAGTTCCCGATGGTACTCCTAGGTGAAGAGGCTCAAGTGAAAGCTCGGTTCGGTCTGTTTGGAGATAATGCTAATCTTGATGCAAGATTGGTGTACGGTTTGCATGGAACTTACCATATTCTCGAAAATCAATTTGGATGCACCCGATAGAACTCCTAGATCATGTGTGTCATATGGAATCTTGCTTAAATCTGTCTGGAGACAGTGTTAGTTTAGGTGCAAGATTGGTGCATGGTTTGCGCATAATGCACCATAGGCTCGGAAACCGTTATGGAAGCACCCGATTATACTCCTAGGTGAAGAGGCTTAAGTGGAAGGTCGGTTCGATCTGTTTGGAGATAGTGCTAATCTTGATGCAAGATAGGTGCACGGTTTGCATGGAACATACCATATGCTAAGAAATCCATTTGGACGCATCCCAATAGAACTCCTAGATGACATGTGTCATATGGATTCTCGCTTTGGTCTGTTTGGAGATAGAGTTAGTTTTTGTGCAAGATAGGAACACAGTTTGCGCCTAATGCATCATAGGCTAAGAAACCATTTTGGATGCACCCGATGATACTCCTGGGTAAAGGGGCTCAAGTGGAAGCTCAGTTTGCTTTGTTTGGATATAGTGCTAATCTTGATGCAAGATAGGTGCACGAATTGCATCGAACGTACCATATGCTTAGAAATAGTGTTAGTATAGAATCTCACTTCGGTCTCTTTGGAGATAGTGTTAGTTTTGGTGCAAGATAGGCACACGGTTTGAGCCTAATGCACCATAGGCTAAGAAACTGTTTTGGACGCAAGCGATGGTACTCCTTGGTGAAGAGACTCATGTGGAATCTTGGTTCTATCTGTTTGGAGATAGTTCTAATCTTGATGCAAGATAGGTGCACGGTTTGCATGGAACATACCATATGCTCAAAAATCAATTTGGACAAATCTGATGGAACTGTAGATGCATCCGATGGAACTACTAGATGAAGTGTATCATATGGAATCTCGCTTCGGCCCAGTTGGAGATAGTATTAGTTTCGGTGCAAGATAGTTGCATGGTTTGTGCCCAGTGCACCATAGGCTCAGAAATTGTTGTGGAAGTTCCCGATGGTACTCCTAGGTGAAGAGGCTCATGTGAAAGCTCGCTTCGGTCTGTTTGGAGATAGTGCTAATCTTGATGCAAGATAGGTGTACGCTTTGCATGGAACGTACCATATTCTCAAAAATCAATTTGGACGCACCCGATAGAACTCCTAGATCATGTGTGTCATATGGAACCTCGCTTCAATCTGTTTGCAGACAGGGTTAGTTTAGGTGCAAGATTAGTGCATGGTTTGCGCATAATGCACCATAGGCTCAGAAACCATTATGGAAGCAGCTGATGATAATCCTAGGTGAAGAGGCTCAAGTGGAATGTCAGTTCGATCTGTTTGGAGATAGTGCTAATCTTGATGCAAGATAGGTGCACGGTTTGCATGGAACATACCATATGCTAAGAAATCCATTTGGACGTACCCCAATAGAACTCCTAGATGACATGTGTCATATGAAATCTCGCTTCGGTCTATATGGAGACAGAGTTAGTTTTGGTGCAAGATAGGTACACAGTTTGCGCCTAATGCAACATAGGCAAAGAAACCATTTTGGATGCACCCGATGATACTCCTGGGTGAAGGGGCTCAAGTGGAAGCTTAGTTTGCTTTTGTTTGGAGATAGTGCTAATCTTGATGCAAGATAGGTGCACGAATTGCATGAAACGTACTATATGCTTAGAAATATATTTGGAAGCACCCAATAGAACTCCTAGATGACGTGTGTCATATAGAAACTCACTTCGGTCTCTTTGGAGGTAGTGTTAGTTTCGGTGCAAGATAGGTACACGGTTTGTGCCTAATGCACCATAGGCTAAGAAACTATTTTGGACGCACATGATAGTACTCCTTGGTGAAGAGGCTCAAGTGGAATCTCGGTTTGGTCTGTCTGGAGATAGTGCTAATCTTGATGCAAGATAGGTGTACGTTTGCATGGAACGTACCATATTCTTAGAAATCAATTTGGACGCACCCGATAGAACTTCTAGATCATGTGTGTCATATGGAATCTCGCTTCAATCTGTTTGGAGATAGTGTTAGTTTCGGTGCAAGATACATACATGGTTTGTGCCTAATGCACCGTAGGCTAAGAAACTATTTTGGACGCACATGATAGTACTCCTTGGTGAAGAGGCTCAAGTGGAATCTCGGTTTGGTCTGTCTGGAGATTGTGCTAATCTTGATGCAAGATAGGTGTACGTTTGCATGGAACGTACCATATTCTTAGAAATCAATTTGGACGCACCCGATAGAACTTCTAGATCATGTGTGTCATATGGAATCTCGCTTCAATCTGTTTGGAGATAGTGTTAGTTTAGGTGCAAGATTGGTGCATGGTTTGCACATAATGCACCTTAGGCTCAGAAACCATTATGGAAGCACCCGATGATAATCCTAGGTGAAGAGGCTCAAGTGGAAGGTCGGTTTGATCTGTTTGGAGATAGTGCTAATCTTGATGCAAGATAGGTGCACGATTTGCATGGAACATACCATATGCTAAGAAATCCATTTGGACGCACCCCAATAGAACTCCTAGATGACATGTGTCATATGGAATCTCGCTTCGGTTTGTTTGGAGACAAAGTTAGTTTTGGTGCAAGATAGGTACACAGTTTGCGCCTAATGCATCATAGGCTAACTAACCATTTTGGATGCACCCGATGATACTCCTGGGTAAAGTGGCTCAAGTGGAAGCTTAGTTTGCTTTGTTTGGAGATAGTGCTAATCTTGATGCAAGATATGTGCACGGTTTGCATGGAACATACCATATGCTTCGAAATATATTTGGAAGCACCCAATAGAACTCCTAGATCACGTGTGTCATATAGAATCTCACTTCGGTCTGTTTGGAGATAGTGTTAGTTTCGGTGCAAGATAGGTACACGGTTTGTGCCTAATGCACCATAGGCTAAGAAACTATTTTGCATGCACGCGATGGTAGTCCTTAGTGAAGAGGCTCATGTGGAATCTTGGTTCTGTTTGTTTTGAGATAGTTCTAGTCTTGATGCAAGATAGGTGCACGGTTTGCATGGAACATACTATATGCTCAGAAATCAATTTGGACACACCCGATGGAACTCCTAGATGAAGTGTATCATATGGAATCTCGCTTCGGTCCAGTTGGAGATAGTATTAGTTTTGGTGAAAGGTAGTTGCATGGTTTGTGCCCAGTGCACCATAGGCTCAGAAATCGTTGTGGAAGTTCCCGATGGTACTCCTAGATGAAGAGGGTCAAGTGAAAGCTCGGTTCGGTCTATTTGGAGATAGTGCTAACCTTGATGAAAGATAGGTGTACGGTTTGCATGAGCCTAATGCACCATAGGCTAAGAAACTGTTTTGGACGCACGCGATGGTACTCCTTGGTGAAGAGGCTCATGTGGAATCTTGGTTCTGTCTGTTTGGAGATAGTTCTAATCTTGATGCAAGATAGGTGCACAGTTTGCATGGAACATACTATATGCTCTGAAATCAATTTGGACACACCCGATGGAACTATAGATGCACGCGATGGAACTGCTAGATGAAGTGTATCATATGGAATCTCGCTTCAGTCCAGTTGGAGATAGTATTAGTTTCGATGCAAGATAGGTGCATGGTTTGTGCCCAGTGCACCATAGGCTCTAAAACTGTTGTGGAAGTTCCCGATGGTACTCCTAGGTGAAGAGGCTCAAGTGAAAGCTCGGTTGGGTCTGTTTGGAGATAGTGCTAATCTTGATGCAAGATTGGTGTACGGTTTGCATGGAACTTACCATATTCTCGAAAATCAATTTGGATGCACCCGATAGAACTCCTAGATCATGTGTGTCATATGGAATCTTGCTTAAATCTGTCTGGAGACAGTGTTAGTTTAGGTGCAAGATTGGTGCATGGTTTGCGCATAATGCACCATAGGCTCGGAAACCGTTATGGAAGCACCCGATTATACTCCTAGGTGAAGAGGCTTAAGTGGAAGGTCGGTTCGATCTGTTTGGAGATAGTGCTAATCTTGATGCAAGATAGGTGCACGGTTTGCATGGAACATACCATATGCTAAGAAATCCATTTGGACGCATCCCAATAGAACTCCTAGATGACATGTGTCATATGGATTCTCGCTTTGGTCTGTTTGGAGATAGAGTTAGTTTTTGTGCAAGATAGGAACACAGTTTGCGCCTAATGCATCATAGGCTAAGAAACCATTTTGGATGCACCCGATGATACTCCTGGGTAAAGGGGCTCAAGTGGAAGCTCAGTTTGCTTTGTTTGGATATAGTGCTAATCTTGATGCAAGATAGGTGCACGAATTGCATCGAACGTACCATATGCTTAGAAATAGTGTTAGTATAGAATCTCACTTCGGTCTCTTTGGAGATAGTGTTAGTTTTGGTGCAAGATAGGCACACGGTTTGAGCCTAATGCACCATAGGCTAAGAAACTGTTTTGGACGCACGCGATGGTACTCCTTGGTGAAGAGACTCATGTGGAATCTTGGTTCTATCTGTTTGGAGATAGTTCTAATCTTGATGCAAGATAGGTGCACGGTTTGCATGGAACATACCATATGCTCAAAAATCAATTTGGACAAATCTGATGGCACTGTAGATGCATCCGATGGAACTACTAGATGAAGTGTATCATATGGAATCTCGCTTCGGCCCAGTTGGAGATAGTATTAGTTTCGGTGCAAGATAGTTGCATGGTTTGTGCCCAGTGCACCATAGGCTCAGAAATTGTTGTGGAAGTTCCCGATGGTACTCCTAGGTGAAGAGGCTCATGTGAAAGCTCGCTTCGGTCTGTTTGGAGATAGTGCTAATCTTGATGCAAGATAGGTGTACGGTTTGCATGGAACGTACCATATTCTCAGAAATCAATTTGGACGCACCCGATAGAACTCCTAGATCATGTGTGTCATATGGAACCTCGCTTCAATCTGTTTGCAGACAGGGTTAGTTTAGGTGCAAGATTAGTGCATGGTTTGCGCATAATGCACCATAGGCTCAGAAACCATTATGGAAGCAGCTGATGATAATCCTAGGTGAAGAGGCTCAAGTGGAATGTCAGTTCGATCTGTTTGGAGATAGTGCTAATCTTGATGCAAGATAGGTGCACGGTTTGCATGGAACATACCATATGCTAAGAAATCCATTTGGACGTACCCCAATAGAACTCCTAGATGACATGTGTCATATGAAATCTCGCTTCGGTCTATATGGAGACATTGTTAGTTTTGGTGCAAGATAGGTACACAGTTTGCGCCTAATGCAACAAAGGCAAAGAAACCATTTTGGATGCACCCGATGATACTCCTGGGTGAAGGGGCTCAAGTGGAAGCTTAGTTTGCTTTTGTTTGGAGATAGTGCTAATCTTGATGCAAGATAGGTGCACGAATTGCATGAAACGTACTATATGCTTAGAAATATATTTGGAAGCACCCAATAGAACTCCTAGATGACGTGTGTCATATAGAAACTCACTTCGGTCTCTTTGGAGGTAGTGTTAGTTTCGGTGCAAGATAGGTACACGGTTTGTGCCTAATGCACCATAGGCTAAGAAACTATTTTGGACGCACATGATAGTACTCCTTGGTGAAGAGGCTCAAGTGGAATCTCGGTTTGGTCTGTCTGGAGATAGTGCTAATCTTGATGCAAGATAGGTGTACGTTTGCATGGAACGTACCATATTCTTAGAAATCAATTTGGACGCACCCGATAGAACTTCTAGATCATGTGTGTCATATGGAATCTCGCTTCAATCTGTTTGGAGATAGTGTTAGTTTCGGTGCAAGATACATACATGGTTTGTGCCTAATGCACCATAGGCTAAGAAACTATTTTGGACGCACATGATAGTACTCCTTGGTGAAGAGGCTCAAGTGGAATCTCGGTTTGGTCTGTCTGGAGATTGTGCTAATCTTGATGCAAGATAGGTGTACGTTTGCATGGAACGTACCATATTCTTAGAAATCAATTTGGACGCACCCGATAGAACTTCTAGATCATGTGTGTCATATGGAATCTTGCTTCAATCTGTTTGGAGATAGTGTTAGTTTAGGTGCAAGATTGGTGCATGGTTTGCACATAATGCACCATAGGCTCAGAAACCATTATGGAAGCACCCGATGATAATCCTAGGTGAAGAGGCTCAAGTGGAAGGTCGGTTTGATCTGTTTGGAGATAGTGCTAATCTTGGTGCAAGATAGGTGCACGATTTGCATGGAACATACCATATGCTAAGAAATCCATTTGGACGCACCCCAATAGAACTCCTAGATGACATGTGTCATATGGAATCTCGCTTCGGTTTGTTTGGAGACAAAGTTAGTTTTGGTGCAAGATAGGTACACAGTTTGCGCCTAATGCATCATAGGCTAACTAACCATTTTGGATGCACCCGATGATACTCCTGGGTAAAGTGGCTCAAGTGGAAGCTTAGTTTGCTTTGTTTGGAGATAGTGCTAATCTTGATGCAAGATAGGTGAGTACTCACTC